>NC_141026.1:21625000-21787500 GCF_052040795.2 Danio rerio | reverse complement strand
TGCAACACAAAGGTAACGTAAGACTGGCACTCGTCAGCAATTACCAGGAAACTTGGTATTACGGTGGCTGTAAAGGACAAGTCAGTGAAAACTTGAGCATCGCCGCATCTCTTCCTCAGCTTCCTCAGACCCAGGCAGAGCCACACCCGCAACGCAACTTGGTAATGCAAACACCACTCCCACACTAGAGGTCAGAACTCTCACACAGGAGAAAAAAAAAAAAAAACTTTTATATAATTTCACATCATCGTAATTGGTTTTAGCATCCAATGGGGATGAACTCATTATAAAAGTCAGAGACAAAGGAAGTAAACACATAATAGGGGCAGTACAGAAAGTTCTGTATTGTCACAACTCTCTACATTAGGTCAAAATAACCACTTTCTGCATTGTTCATTACCAAATAATTATGTTACATTTCCAGCAACAGAAAAACTTATCTGGTTCTTACACATTCTCTTATAATAGACTCAATTTTGGCCCACCTATTCTGTAATCTACTACCCTTTGTAATTCACTTTGCAGAGCAAGTCAACAGCGCACTTGGTTGCCTAGGTTTACCAATTATAGGATCAGGTCTGTTTCACATCATTAATGAAAACATTGGTTCTTCCACCAATCGATAAACAGTGGATAACCAGTGTCAGTATAGCTGAAACTGTCCATGGTCTCCAAAGCCTTTGGAGCGAAATCCCTGAACTCATATTCAGTCTATCCACCAGAACTTCTACCACAAATGGCTCACCCAACGATTCATAAGTCAGAATCTTTGTTGGACGGCTCAGATACAGAGCCATCACCCTCGCTTTCGACTGATTCTTGCACTGACTGTACTGTAGGCAACCCAGCATCCTCATCCCTTTGTCCCTCTAGCATCTCTTCTGTTGTCTCCTTCTCCACCCTCAGTGGATGTCGTTCCCAGTCCTGTTCCACACCTGGCGTGAAAGGTTCTGCTTGAGTATTAAGATGGGCAGGGTTCTGGCACTGTCTTGAAGAGGTAGGAAACTGTAACACCAGCTCTCCATTTTGAAAATCCTCATTTTCCAACACATCACTCCCAACTTCTTCCAAGAATTTTTTGTCTTTTATCATTGTCTCTGGTTGCAATGTTTCTTGAACATTCTCCTGTGGAAAACTATTACAAGGCAAAAGAAGGTTTCTGTGTAGCACTCTTATTTTCCCTCCCCCTTCAGTTCTGACCTCATACACAGGACTCTCTTCACTCCTCCTTTTGAAAACTACATGCACTCTGTTTTCCCAATATGATCGGAGCTTCCCCGGTCCTCCTCTCTCCGATAGATTTCTGACCAGCACTCGTCCACCCTGTTGCTGGGCTGCTCCATAAATTTTTTTGTCATACCCCTGCTTACTCCTTGAGGTTTCCTTTTCAGCTGTTTTGGAGGCTATCACATAAGCTTGACACATTCTCTCTCTCCAATTTTGAACATAGTCTGTGTAATTGTCTTCCCCTTCTGGTGGCTGTAAATTGAAAAGCAAATCAATTGGCAGACGGGGAGAACGGCTGTAAAGCAGGTAAAAGGGAGAAAAACCTGTGACCTCACTACAGGTACAGTTATATGCATGAATCATTTTCTCCAGTGACTTTCTCCAGTGTGTCTTTTCTGTGTCTTTGAGTGTCTGCAACATGGACAGCAATGTTCTGTTAAAGCGCTCCACCTGTCCATTTTCTTGTGGGTGATAGCAGGTGGTATGAGATGCTTGCACGCCACAGCACTTTTGCAGCTGATACATCAACTGGTTCTCAAACTCCCTTCCCATATCATGGTGAATCTTCTCTGGAAATACAAAACGTAGAGCAAAATCATTGAATAGTTTGTCCACCACTGTCTTGGCTGCTTTGTTTTTAGTTGCATACGCTTGTGCAAAACGAGTATAATGATCAATGATGACCAATATATATTCATATCCTCCCTTACAGGTTTCTAAAAAAAAAAAGTAAAAAGTCTACTGAAACTAGTTCAAATGGTCGCGTTTTAACAATGGAAACGAGGGGAGCTCTTGTGACCTTGTGTGGTTTCTTTCGCATTAAACACTCACATTCGTTTGCGATGAAATGCTCCGTGTCACTCTGCATACGAACCCAGTAAAACCGATCTCGAATCAAGTCCACTGTCCTCTCTATTCCTAGGTGTCCCATCTTTTTATGAAGCTCGTTGAAGAAAGTCTGATGATACTCTTTTGGCAACACAAGTTGGTCTCTGTTTCCTGCTTTCCTGTAGAGTATGCCATACTTGTTGATGTACAATTTGCACCACTGTCTCAACAGCATAAAAGAAATTGAAATCTGCCAGCTGTGCCACCCATCGATGACCAGTGGAGTTCAGTTTGGCTGTGGAGAGAACATAAGTTAAAGGATTATTATCCGTACATACTGTGAATTGTGGAGCATGATAAAGGTAATCCCGGAACTGGTCACAAATTGGCCATTTTAGTGCTAAGAATTCTAACTTCCCTGAGTGAAGGTGGTAATTCTTCTCAGGTGTGGTTAGAGTTCTGGAGGCATAACCATCACAACCAATTTGCTGTTTTGTCTCTGGTACAGCACAGCTCCCAGCCCCTCTTGTGATGCATCACAGTGCAGAATGAAAGGCTAAGTGAGATCAGGATATCCCAATATTGGTGGAGAGGTCAGTTTGTCAAGGAGAGAGTTTAACGTCTCCTGATGTCTTTGAGTCCACTGTATTGGTATGTTTGATGGGAGACCACCTTTACTTTGTCCACTGGTACCTTTTCTTTTCTCTCTTTTCCCCACAAGTGATGCTTCCTTGAGAGGTGAGGACAATAGCTGGTAAAGAGGTTTTGCCAATCTGGAAAAATCAGGTATGTATGTCCAGTAGTATGAAATAAATCTCAGCAACTTTCTCACATCACCAACAGTAACAGGAATTTGTCTTTTCAAGGCCTGTACCGGAGCCACTTCAGCAGGATCCATGGTATATCCATCTCTTGATACTAAGCGTCCCAGGAATCTCACTTGCCTCATAAAGAGCCCATATTATGGGTTTTTGAAAATTCCCCTCCATGTAGTGTGTAACACAGCTCTAAGTGAAGTGAAGTATCCAGCTAAGGCTTAAATCTGTAAGAATACAGTGTTTAAAACGGTTGATTCATCTATAAAAGAGTCGACTCATAGTGCTTCAAACGAGTCGCCTTGATACCGATTCATTAGGTGTTTCGCCATGACGTACGAACGAAACCAAGTTATTCACGTGCACGCGCAAACCCGGGAGATTTCAAACCTGAGGCCCCGCCCTCTGACGCAGAAACCCAGAGACACACACACACACACACAAACATGCCGGTGGATTGAAGTCACACTGCAGATGGATATATTGAGTCTCTACCCAAAGATGAAACCTCAGCATTATAGCCAAGCAGTTGGAAACTACTGGAAACTTCTGGAAACTACATGCTACAAAGAATACTTCATCAGCGTTTGTTAAAGAAAGGATCAGTAAAGAGTAACTTACTGATGGATGTCAGTATGGATTTTTCTTCCTCCATTTCTCAAGTGTAAGTACGTGCGATTAAAGTTGCCTCGTTGACTCTAGCTTGCAAATGTATTTAGTTGTGATTTGTTACTTGTAACTGCGTGTACTGTATCAGGTTAACTTCTCTTATCGCGTGCAAAGTCACGTTATGCGTGTGTGTCTGTGAAACGTGAGAAGCTAGGAGATCCCTCAACTGTTTTTGAGTTTTTGCTCAATAAAATAGTTAGTTGTCTGTATTTTCAAGTCCATAGTCTGTATTTACATTGACCCACTGGCAGCTAAAATCCACGCCTACACTATCGAGCGTGTATGAACTGTGATTACTTTTATATTGCTGATTAGCTGTTTGGCATTTCACTCTCTCACTGAAGGCAGTCGACCAATCGCAACAGACTGTCATTGGTCCAATCAGCGCAGATTAGCTTCGCGCTAAGGAGGGGTTTGGGAACAAACGAATCACTGGACGATTCATACATGAGTCGCTGGGATAATTAGGTAAAAATAAATGCAGATTATAAGACCACGAAAGTGTTTTTTGACCTTGCATGCATATTAAACTGTTGTTGGAGACCCTTACAACCAAGATATGACCCTATTTCATGTATAATATGGGCTCTTTAAAGATCTCACACTTACGAGCTTGACACCATGCTGCTGATATCTCTGTAATACAGCTTGTAGATGATTGACATGATTTTCAAAACTTGGGCTGTGGACGAGATTGTCGTCAGGGTAGGGTTGACACACAACATCCCTAAGACCAGCCAGACACTCCTCCATGCTCCCCTGAAATTCAGCTGGTGCCGAACTGAGGCCAAAGGGGATCCTCACCCATTGGTTTTCCCTGGTCTAAAACTGAGAACCAGGAGCTACCGATTAAACAGTCCAGCATGTCCTGAATTCTCGGAATTGGATGTCGATCTGGTACTGATTTTTTGTTTAATTCTCTGTAATCACAGCATAGTCTCAATGTCCCATCTTTTTTTCTTACACAGACTACTGGTGAAGCATAGGGTGACCGTGACTTTTCAATCCACCCCGGTTTAATAAGTCTTGTAAGTACTCTTTCACCTCTTGATGTAATGGTTTTGGGACTGACACAGATGTTTTTTTCACTGCAGTGGTGTCGTGAAGCGTAATGTGCATATTCAATGATGGAATACAGCCCACATCATTTTCGTCGAATGAAAATGCATGACATTCCTCTCTTAGCAGTTGTTTCACAATCTCCTTCTGTGTTCCATTCAGGTGATCCAACAAGACTGGAGGATCCCACTCATCAGGTTTCAGTTTTATGGTTTTACCTTGACTCATTGTCTCCTCTTTCTTTCCATTGTGAATGCTTTCTAGATCTCTGCAGTTCGAGGGATCATCCTTGTTTACTGATTCCGTAACCAGGGATAAAGCAGATTTTATTTTTGGTATTAGCAATCAGCACTGGGATCACTGCAGATCTGTGAGTGGGAACAGCAACTAATCCTTCTTCAATAACGACCCCTTCTGGCAGTGAGGGCTCTTTGTTAGGAACTAAAAGTAGACTGTGACCTTTAAACTGAGACCCTGTATTAATCTTAACCAAAACAGTCGTGACTTGATTAGATGCTAAATGGGTTTGTCTTTTTCCTGTCTGCACAATACCTGCTTCACATACAGGATCTATGAAGCAAATTAGATTGAGCACCAACTTTGCTATCTTAAATGGCATAGAGAAAGCTCAACTAACTTCGCAGATAGTATCTCTCTCTGAGACGTGGCCCCTCTCTTGACTAAGAACTGCTTCAACTACGTTGAACCCAATGATAGGCTCTGTTGCTACATATGGGTCAGCAGATACTAACATTGGAACCAGAAGTGGTGGGATAGCATCCGAGTCTTGGCTAACACTAAACTCAGCTTCAATCCAGCCCAAGATTGGTATAACAGTCTGGTTTACAGCTAATCCAACCAGGGTACTGGATTCCAGCAGTTCGTGGAGGGGTCTCACAGTTCGATGAGGTAGGGTTTCTTTCCGCCATTCCTCATTGATAAAACTTGCTTGTGCATCGGTGTCCCACAACACTTCTGAAGGGATTCCATCTATCAAACAATGAATTATAATTTTTTTTTTCAATGACGTTTAAAAGTTTTTGGTTTGCAAGAAGAGGAGTGTCACTGTTGTTTTTCAAACCATCTTGCTTCATATTCTGCTTTGAATAATTGTGTAGGGACTCCATCTCATGGACTACTGAGTGTCCCGGCACAGTAGCCCCCTCCCATTTCCCTGCTGTTCCAGGGATCGTCTGCAACCACGAGAAAGATGCCCGTCTTGTCCACAACGAAAACAGTGGTTGCACTGCTCACCAGCTTGAGCTTCCTGACAGGCTCTACATCCTCGGGGTCTGCTGCTATTCACAGGTATTACTCGTTCTGTTCTGCCCTTGGCCTTAGCTGTCTCCATTGTCTCATTCACCATTCTTTTCATCTCTAGGACCTCTGCTCTTAGCTGTTCAATCATTTGGCTTATACTTGGGTCTCCCTCCTTCTGTTTGTCTTGACTCCTTTTGCTGATGCTAGCTGATTCAGCTTTCATTGCAGGTGAGCTATCATTGCTCTTAAGGCCCATGTAATGTTGAGAATTAAGCTGCGACTCCAATGGGCATATGTTGGTTTTTATGTCACTGAGTCTTGGTGACTTACTCATTGCATTCTTTTTTAGTTTTTGTTGTCACTCTTGTTCAAAGTTAGAAGCTTTATTCACTCATTCTATCAGCTCTTCATCTTTAATTCTAGGGTTGCTCAGATAAGGTTTGAGTTGCAGCTTTACCGCTTCACCTAATAGTCCAGTCTCTATAGAGCGTAAGAATTTTCTTTGAATTAGTTCTGGGCTGAACTGCTCACCTTCATCCTCCTCACTCAGTTTCCACAGCAACTTCTCTCTGAGCTCGATTCATCTGAATAGAAAGTTCTGAGCTGATTCTTTTGGGTCTTGTGTAATGTTCATTAGCTTTTGTAACAGATCAGATGGCGGGTCAGCTTTGTAATGCCCTCTCAGTATTGTCTTCAGAGTTGGAAGCGTGAGATCCGGCTTTATTTCTAGCATATCTCTCAAATGGAGGCCTGGGCTCACAGCACCCGTCACAGCTTCAATGATTTCTGTCTCTGAGTGACCTTTCTTCAGTCCGGAGTCTGGTTCATAAGGCTTGTGTAAGACAGCTTCTCCCACTGTCCTGCTTCACCAATTTGTCCAGATATCCGAAGCCCGAAGCTCATCAGAAAGTGGCAATTGAGACAGTGACCATCTGTCTTTTGTTTATCTTTAAGACAAAAGTGTTAAGAGCCCAGAGCTTGCAAAACCACTTCTTGAACCAATCAACCTTCGACATCATCTCAAACACAGAGAGACAGCCCTAGTGAAAAAAAAAATATGCTTAGTATACTTGGATCCGGACTAATTGTCAGTATATTTTAAGTGTATTAAAGATTAGTTTACTTAAAGTGTGACATTTTAGTCATATTAATTTTGTGCTAAGTATATTTTAGTTGTAATAAAATTGCACAAAAGTACAATTTTAAGTGTATTTAGTGTACTTTTGTGTTTTAAATTGGAACAACTAAGTATATTTAGTAAACTTTAAATAAGCATACTATGTATGCTAATTTCATGCTTGCTTAGTGACATTAAAGTGTATTTTTTCTCTATTACAAGTACATTAGAAATTAATTACGAGTGCATTTTAAACACACACGCAATATACCATAAATATATTAGTTTTCTTACTAAATATATGTTAAATGCAACTTCAATAAAAGTCAAATACACACAAATGAACAATTCAAACAGTTTTTATTAAAACCTCAGAAGAATTTTTACAGAATCATTTAAAAATAATTTTTTATTCTATTAAAAATAGTACAAAATACTGCAGAAAATGTCCTTCAGAATAAAACATTACAATTTAAGAACAGATCTTTTAAAATGCCATTATATTCCAGAGAGTCCATGACTGTGAAAAGTCTGCACATGTACTGTACAAAATGTATTGTGCTTCAACAAACAAGTGCACAACAAACATCAAATATGTTTCACCATATCCCTATAGTGGAGCCTTTGATTAAGGCCCAATCCCAATTCTAGACTTTGGCCCTTCCCCCTCGGTTCGCACGTTCACATGAAGAGGTCCAGTGTCCCAATTCTCTTCATTAGCTTGGTGGTGTAGAGGTAAAGGGAAGGGCCACATAGCCCTTCAAATTAAGATTTTTCAAGACCACACTACAAATGAAGAGGTATGAGAGTTTTCTCTGACTACACCAGCACCATTGTTGTAAAAACTGAGCAAAGAGACCCACAAATGTAATATAAATGTGCATTAATAAAAAAAATTTACTACAAAGCAGCTGCTTTATTACATTCATTATGACGTTAATGTGTTATCTTCAAAAAATGTTGAAAAAAAAAAACTAAAATTTCACTAACGATAGTCCCTTAATAACCACTGCAAAATATTACTCAGCATATTGTTTATTCTGATAACCCAATGACTGGGTCTGTCAGAAATGTCTGCTGGGAGTGAAATAGCTTTTTACAGCACATCTGGTATAATATTATTGTTGTTTTTTAGTTCATTCATACAGAAGATGAGCGTCAACACTCACACACTGCATTACACTCAACTTCTATATGATTTATTTATAAATTAAGTATGCTCACTCCATGGAGCTTGCAACATACGCTAGTGACGACATGACGATGTGTGCAATTCTTAGGGGTATATTTCCACCCCTACCCCTTAACACTGTTTCAAGGGCCAAAGAGAAGGCAAAGGGGTTGGGGGAAGGCAAAGGGAAATCGAATTGAGATTGGGCCTGAACCTCATCCATTTTGGATTTTCATGGTATTTGGGAATAATTTTCTAAAAATAGTTTACATAGATGAAGAAAAAAGTCATAATTTTTTAACTTGTGTAACATTCCAGCATGTCAGGCAGGGATGAGAGTAGTGGTAAAATGGTAGTGTAGTTATAATTAAAAGTTTAATCAAAACTGATTCAGTTCAGTTTAATACAACTGTCACTGTTGAAGGAAGATCCATTAAAGAGCAACTCCACCAGCTCTGACCAAGCAAGCCAGAGGGACAGTGGACAGAACCAAAACCCCACCTGTTGATGGAAGTAAAGAACAAACGTTAAAGAAATCAGGCTCAGCCAAAGATCAATTCTCCTCTGGCCAAACATAAAGGGTAGAGCTGTGGTCTAAAAGACTCTGAAGGGCTTGAGAACGATGAGTGTCCATCATGGAGAAGGTTCAGGTTTGAGTCGGTCAACGGCAGGTGTTCAGAATAGCCCATTGAATCAATGCAGAGACTTGTCTGTCACCGTCATGCTCTTGCTTCATCCATCATCGCCACAGCATCTGCTCTGGATACATTAGACATAGACAGCATACAGTATGTCAGTGATAGCATATGTCACATTAATAGCATTTATTACAGTCTCTGTGAAAAGAGATTTTTTTTCTTTTTCTTTTTTTTAATAAAAAAGTCAAATTAAAGACCACAATTACTTTATAATAATGTTGAACAATTTAACTATTATTTTAGCATTAATATATTTTTTATTCAGTACTCCCTAACATGTAGGTAGATAAATGAAATACAAAATAAATAGTTTAACTAAATTAATTTAAAAGGTGATGATGTACAGAATATATGAGCTCGTTGACCGTGCCTGTGAGGGTCCAACATGTCCTTTGAGAATTCAATGGCAGATTTCTCTGTGAGTGTGCATCTTGCCGGAGTTGCTATGGAAAAAAAAGAAACTCATGACTTTTTACCCTTTTATACGTTTTGGAACAGTAACATCAGAATCAGCCAGAGAAATCAGGAACAAATGAGAAATAAGCTAAATTTTTATCAATTGTAATGTTTTACACAACATAAACAGCAATCACTATGCAACTAAAGCTCATTAGGTGGTTAAGATTACACAAAAAGGAAGCAAAAATAAAGTGTTTAAATATATTTTTATACAGTAATTCTTACATTTTTCTTGAGCTAAAATATGACTTATCTAATGAAATAAACAAATACAGATTTGTAACGAAGTGTGAATAAAACAAATATCAGATATGTGTACACATTTGTGTTTACAAATACACATTCATTAAAAAAACATTTAATTGAATGATTATTTAAATTATTTTAACAAATTAATTGGGTAATTCACCTTAAAATAATCATTTTGTTATTTTCTCACCTTCACATTACAAACAAACCTGCATATAAAGTACCGAATAAAGATTTGTTATAACATTAACATTAACGTTAGTTGACGATAGTAAGAGAAAACATTCAGTCGGTTGGAAACAATGTCATACATATGTTTCACATGAAAAAAGTAAAAAAGAAAAAAAGAGATTGAAGTGTATACCACACATTCACAAATGTGTTTTGCATTTCACTTCATTTGTGCTGTCCAGTACAAATTTCCCTCTTTTTAATGTATTTGCAATGACTTGTATCTATTACACTCACCTGAATACTGTAGTTCACATTTGGTATCAATTCAGCATAACAGCTCCATCCTTTTAAGGACAGCATCCTCTCCGGTCTCCGGCACATACACACAAATTAAGTCTGCAACACACACATCGTATTTGAGATGACTTCTTGTGCTCCTATACATTCCTTGTTTTACCCCCAAAACAAACCCTCAAGTACAATATTAAATGTAGACTTTACCTCAAGTTCCAGAATGCAAAAGGCATCTTCAGCATAATTCAAATTCAGACCATATCCAGTTGTGAAATCCAGATGAGATCCCGTGATCACCATGATTTTGTTTAATGTTGTAGTATTGCTGGGAAAAGCAAGACTGAGTTTGTGAATAATTAAATTTGTTTGTACAAATAAGTTGACATTCACATTCCATACACTGCCTATTAAAATGGCTAGTTAAAATTTGCTAATAAACAAAAACTATTTTAAAAAAATCTTTGGCTAATATTTACTCAGCACTTGGTAGCCAACTAGCCTAGTTGTGGTTGTTTTTAACACCAGATTTTAATGTAGGAACTATTGCAAGAAGAAAAGGAGTTTGTACATGAAACTGCTCACAGCAAATCTGTGAACAACTTGACATTTAAAAATCTAATGAAAATGAGGAAGACATCAACATTACCTTCAGGCGAGGGGTGGCATCACACTTTTTCAACATCCATGGCTGTGGCGCAAGGCTGCAAAAACTGATGAATATAATAAGAGGTAAAATAAGACTCAACATTTGATAATCTAAATCTATAGTACCACAATACCATTTGTATGATTATGATATACCCTCACCATGCACTATAGCCATTATTTACACCTAAACCACAAAAATAAAATATCTCTATAGTGACTCTATACAATAAGTTCTCGTTAGTAAATGTTAGTAATGCATTAAAACTACCCCTAAGAAATAGACAATTAACATGTACTATGCTAATGTTAGCTTTAAAATACATCCGAATGGGGTATATGCACAGACTTTTAATTTTCAGTCAGCCAGCTTAAGCGCATAACTGACAATATGAAAATCTGAATAATCTTAAACGACTCTTTAAATGCTAAATAATTATTTACTGTATATTAACTGCTGTTATTATGTTACAAAAACAACTGACCACTGTTATGTGGTTAATTTACTTTGCATTTGCCATAATCTGACAATAACATTTTATTGGTTGATGATAATCATAATGAAGGCCAGCTTACCTTAACTGTATTCCACATGGTCACTTCAATGTTGTGCTGAAATAGAGAATGCAGTTAGGGCTAATTCAATTAAAGTGAAGAGAAATTTCTTGTTTTTATAATAACACTTACCTTAACTTATCCCTCATGGTCACGGGAAGTACCTCACCTTCACTTCAATGTTGTGCTGAAATAGAGAGGGCAGTTAACAGTTAAGGTTAACAGAAAATCACCTTTCTTTTTTTCAGGAACTAACATTATGCTAAAAAACTCTAATAGTGTTAAAGTTAACTTACCTCACAAGCACTAACGCTAACTTACAAGCGCGGTCTGTTAATTTCTTGTTTAAAAATGGGGCTTAACCCGTCTGTTGACGTCATGGCATAAAAACCTAACGTTACAACTAAAGCTAACTTACTAAGTTAATTCTGTTAAATGGCATGCACTGTACAGAAATATACACAAAACAATCAATTAACTGAACTGGACATTTCAACGCTTACCGTGGATGAATCCGTTGAGTCATCGACTTGTATGGATATGGTTCAAATGAGGCGTGCTTGTTTCCGATCGAGTAGAAACGGCTTGGTTCTATGAATCGGCTCCTTTAGATGTATTGTAAAGAATCGAATCCGCCTGAAAATGATTCATTACTATTTTATACTGCTCGGCCCCCGATCAAACAGTTCAATTTGATTCACTGTCACGGGAGTACCATTGAACCAGCTGAACCAGTGCAAAAATGATATTGTTTTAATCAATAGTTGATAGTTTTTGGCTTATTTATTAAGATTGTGTGTCATTTTAAATGAGTCGGTAGCGCAGATTCCTAACCTCCGGGTGTGTTTAACACTTCTTTGGTTTCACGAATCAATTGTTTTTGTTACATTTTATTACGTTTTGGCTAAGCACAAAATTATGTTCATTAAAAAATGTCATATTTACATGTTACCTTATAAGATGTTGATAGCCAAATTTAAAAATATGAAAAATATATCGTTTATATATAGTGCCTTTTCTACTGTATCATTTTTTATGCTAATAAAAATATAAAGAATTTGAATCCCTATAACTAATGTGCAAAACGTATAGCCCTTTGCTGCCAACCTTCACAATAAAATTTTGGGTAGGCCTACATCATATTACTGTGAATTTTTTACAGTTGAATCCAATAAAGGGATACTAATGTAATTTAATGTGGAAAAAGTACAGTAACGTTTTGAGTTTCTGGGAATTGTTTTAACAGTAAATGTTTGCACACTATTTACAAATGTTTTAAATTGGTAGGTAGATAGATAGTGTCGTGGTTTTTTGTTTTTCTCTTACTGAATCAAACTCAGTCTGGAGGTTATGAATATCAGAAGAATATATCTTTGTACAGACCACACCTATTACATGCTACAGTAAAGCCTCAGAAAGAGAACAGTTGTTGACTGAATTCCTGGGCTCTGATCAGCCCACCAGAGCGAGTGATCCATTCAGAACCCTTACAGTCACGATTCCCACAGTTTCAATTCCAAATGTTATAAATGGTCCTTTGAGCCGGAGTGATCACTTCTCTGGATTAGATGTCAGCCAGATCTGAACCTGTATACTCCTCTGGCCGCACAAAGCACCGGCCAGCTTATTTAAAGGACTATGAGGTGGATTTACAAAGTTTCCATAAAACAGTGTCACCTTTTAGAACAAGAGACCCACCCATGCACTTATCTGATGATTATTCTTCATCGATGATTAGAGCCTCGGCCGTACAGCTTCACAGAGTACAAAGTTTACCAACTTTTTCTTCCCCTTTGAGGATGACTGTCAGGGATGACCATCTTAACGTTCCAAGCCCTGTGCAGCAGCACAATTTCATAACCAAGCATCACCGGTCATCACGACAATATGCAAAGCAGCCATTACAGTCTGAATCCAATACAGAGCTATGTCTTCCTGGTGATGAGGGTGAAGGATACCAGAGTGATCGGTCAGATGCTAGCTCCTTAAAGTTACAGAGGATTTCAGAGGAGAATTTAAAGCTCCTTGAAACCCATAGGGCCATTCAAGCAGACCTCAAACGTATTGAGACAGCCAAAGAGGAACTTGCTCAACTGTTAGATAGAGCCTGTAGCTTGCAAAGGCCTTTATCTACCCATAGCAACCAATCCGATCAGCGAGCAGTTAAAATTCGCTACGCAGAGAATACAGGAGATGAAGAATGGCCAGAGCCTCCACCACCTATGGCATATGAAGAGCCAGAAAGTATGAATCAGTGTGACAGACAAAGGCTTAACAGCTTTGCAAGGGCCATACCATAATTCACTCCACGACCAACAGTAAGGGAAGGGACAAGAGAATTTAGCCATCTGAGTGCAGACGATGACCAACCTAAGTACAGCCAGTATACTGCCCAACAGACAGGTCACCAGCATGTACATAAGCAACCATGGGATTCATCGAAATGGCTCTACCCTGAACAACCCAGACTGGCATACTATAACATGGCACCCCCCATGTCATCTGTAGATCAGACAGAAAAATACTACAAGGGTCCATGTCCCATCATCCCTTATTTCCGCACCAAAGATCCAATTGAGTTTGCACGATTAAAAATAGTCTTGGAGAATCTCCTACCGCCTGATTGTACTGAAATGTTTAAATATCAAGTCTTGGTGGACCATCTAAAATTGGAGGATGCATGTCTAATAGCTGACTCTTTCTTGCATTCACCTACCCCTTACCGAGACACCATGTTGGCTCTTAATGAGCGGTTCGGCCAGCCACACCAAGTGGCATTGAAAAGGATTGCCACAATTCTTGAGTCTCCTGATATAAGCCGAAACGACCCCTCAGCATTTGAGAAATTCTCCCTTCAAGTGGAGTCATTAGTCGGCCTGCTTAACACTTTAGGCCAGTCAGGAAGCATTGAATTACATTGTGGGTCTCATGTGGCACGTCTCCTCAACAAGCTGCCACCAGAGAGAAGGGCTGATTTCCGGCGCCATATGTTGCATCGGCCAGGGACGACATACTCTTTAGTAGATCTTGCGGAATGGCTGAAATATGAGTCATGGTGCCAAAGTTATGATGACCAAACAGTGCAGGGAGAATGGAGAATGAAACGAGATCCCAGAGTAGCTCCACGATCACGCCGAACCACTGCCACTGTACTGATTGGGTCTGGAGATAATGATGAGGTTAGACCTATTCTATATCCTTCTGCAAAGATGGATGACAAACCCAACGGCAGGAGCACATTATATTGTTCTTACTGTCAAAACTCTGAACATGCCTTCAGTCAGTGCCCCAAAAGTCCAACACTAACCAAGCATCAGCTCTCAGAGTGGATACGAACCAATAGGAGATGTTGGCGTTGTGGTCTCGCCCATCAAGCTGCCCACTGTGGTCTAAAGAAACCATGTCCGCTTTGTCAGAGGAAGCATCTGCGAATACTACATGAGGTAAATGAGAGGTCAGCTACTGAAACATCGAAAGCTGAGGCTTGTTTAGTTAGCTCCACAACCCAGACCTTATACCTGAACAAACCAGTCAGTAATAATAAGGTTCTGCTCAAAATTGTCAGAGTATTCCTGCACCATGGCAACTACACATTGGATACATATGCAATCCTTGATGATGGTTCTGAGCGTACAATGCTTTTGCCAGAAGCAGTACAAAAACTTGGTCTGAGAGGCACTGACGAAAGTTTAGAACTGAGAACAATCCGTCACGATGTACAAACCCTTGAGGGCGCCTCAGTCTCGCTCCACATTTCACCATACTCCAACCCAAGTAAACGATATTTTATATAAAACGCCTTCACTGCACCACAACTTGATCTGATTGACCACTCTTACCCAATCTCCAAGCTCCAAAGGCGGTACAAACACTTGGTTGGATTACCATTACAGTGCTTTGAAAAGGCCAAACCTCTCATCCTTGTCGGTGCAGATCAAACACACATAATATCGCCAATTGAGCCAGTAAGGTTTGGTCCACGAGGGGGTCCTGCTGCAATAAGAACCAAACTGGGCTGGACTTTACAGGGCCCTACTAGCTTGTTGGAGCAGAATCTCAAGCAAAGGCAGTGTCTCCACTTATCCAGTTCTCCCAGTACAACAGAGTTGCTCAAGAATGTTAGTAGACTATGGCAAGTGGATGTTTTGCCTTTTCAAAATGAGCAGGAATGTACAAGATCAAAGCTGGACAAAAGTGCAGTGGAACTGCTTGAAGCTAAAACAGTTCGTATAGAGGTGGACGGAGTACGTCGATATGCAACACCTTTGCTGAGGAAATGTGATATGCCCCATCTTTATGCCACCATGGAATCAGTCATGCCCCGCCTAAGGAGCACTGAGAGAAAACTTACCAGAGATCCTCAGCAAGCCGATGCTTATTCCTTGGAAATTCAGAAATTGATCCAGTCTAGAGCAATCAGGAAGCTCAATAAAGAAGAAAGAGAAGGAGATGGTGAGCGTTGGTTCATCCCACATCACATGGTGAGCCATAATAACAAGAATCGTGTGGTGTTTGATTGCTCCTTTCAGTCTAATGGTCTCAGCTTAAATGATTTGCTTCTCACTGGGCCTACCTTGGGTTCATCACTTTTGGGAGTTTTACTCAGATTCCGTGAGCATGCAGTGGCCATTAGTGCTGATATCTGGGGTATGTTTCATCAGATCCGCCTTCTTCCCGAAGACAGACCCCTTCTTCGATTTCTCTGGCGCGACCCGAATGAGAAGGGAAATCCTGATGTCTTTGAATGGCAGGTCCTGCCATTCGGGACAACATGTAGCCCCTGCTGCGCCACCTTTGCCCTACAGCGGCATGTAAAGGACCATAGCCAACCTGACGAAGACGTAAGTTTCTCCGTAGAACGATGCTTTTACGTTGACAATTGTTTGCAGAGCTTTCCATCGCCAGAGGAGGCTAGAAGGTTGGTGGACAAGCTAAGAGATTTATTAGCTGAAGGAGGTTTTGAATTAAGACAATGGGCCAGTAATATGCCAACTGTCATTAACCATCTCCCACGTGAAGCTAAATCGGATGGGTTTGAACTCTGGCTAGCCCATAATAAGATTGATGTACAAGAGTCCACATTGGGCCTTAGCTGGAATTGTCCATCAGATGTCCTGCTCTATCGTCATCGGCCCATCAATCATGGGGCTCCCACCATAAGGATTATTTACAAAGTGTTGGCGACCCAGTATGACCCCTTAGGATATATCATCCCCTATACTACCAGGGCTAAGGTATTGGTCAGACAACTTTGGGACAAGCAGCGCAGTTGGGATGATTAACAACTTCCCCAAGCTTTAGTCCAAAGCTGGACCGAATGGGAAAATGAGCTGCAATCTCTTCACAAAATCAGTTTTCCAAGATCCTATGTGCCAGCTTCAGTAGACTGAAGGAAATGCATTACTGACCTTCGTGTGTTCAGCGATGCATCAGAAAGTGCATTTGGAGCATTCGCCTACCTTCGCACTGAAGATTAGCTGGGTAACATCCATTTGTCATTTGTACTGGCACGCTCAAGAGTAGCGCCAAAACGAGTTCTGTCAATACCCCGGTTGGAGCTCTGTGCGGCTATGATTGGAGCACAACTAAAGGCCCAGTTGCAGAAAGAACTAACATTGCCACTTCGCCACACAGTCCTCTGGACAGACTCTACTACAGTGCTGTCTTGGATTAAATCAGAGTCTTGCAAGTACAAAGTTTTTGTTGGGACACGAGTGTCTGAAATCCATGACCTTACCAACATTACTTCCTGGTGTTATGTGGATTCAGTTCAAAATCCAGCAGATGACATCACACACGGAAAGACTCTGACGGATCTCGGTAAGCCTAACAGATGGAGCCATGGGCCCCCATTCTTGCTTTCCTCTCCAGAAAACTGGCCAGCAAACCCTGAAGATTTCCCTGACACAGATAAATCTGAGCTCAAGAAATCAGCATTCTGTGGACACACTACTGTGGATGGGCAATTCGGCAAGAAGAACAAAACCTGGTCGGAACTGCTAGAAGCAGTTGCACAGGAGCTACATGGGGTGGCTGGAGAATCAGGTAAACCTACAGCAAACACTTACCAAGTAGCCGAGACAGCCATTCTTCAGAGGGTGCAAAAGGAAAGTTTTCCTGAAGAATTACAACGACTGAAATCAGGCAAGGCTCTTCAACATGATAGCTGTTTGCTTGGCTTGGCTCCGGAATATGACACATTCACAAATCGGATCCGGGTTGGTGGTAGGCTAAGAAATGCTGAGAAATTAGGTCCTGCCATGAAACATCCCATTGTTCTTGATTCTAGACATCCAGCTGTGAAACTACTTCTTCAAACCTTTGATGAAAGGCTTTGCCACCCAGGCCCTGATCGTGTATTCGCAGAAGTAAGGAGACAATTCTGGGTGCTGAGAGGAAGAGCAACCATCCACATCTTACAGCATGCCTGTAGAGAATGTCAAAGACTGAGAGCCAAACCTACCTTCCCCAAAATGGCAGACCTTCCTTTGGCACGTCTGCGACTCTACAAACCACCCTTTATTCCACTGGTATGGACTGCTTCGGCCCATTCCTAGTGAAAATTGGTCGACGAGTGGAGAAGAGGTGGGGAATCCTCTACAAATGTTTTACAACACGAGCAGTACACTTAGACCTTCTACCCAGTTTGGATGCAGATTCGTTTCTGATGTCACTTAGGAGGTTTATTGCTCAAAGAGGTTTCCCTGTAGAATTGCTATCAGATCAAGGGACAAATTTTCGTGGAGGAGAATGGGAATTGTATGAAGCATTCAAATCTATGTCGCCTGATCTTCAGCGAAAACTTGCACCACGAAAAATAGCATTCCGTTTTAATCCTCCTGCAGCACCACACTTTGGGGGAGTGTGGGAGAGAGAGATAAGATCCATCAAGGCTGCACTATTGGCGACTATTGGGGCTCAGACAGTACCAGAAGAGGTACTCAGTACCGTTCTAATTGAAGTAGAGAACATACTCAATTCCAAACCGCTTGGGTATGTCTCCTCCAATGTGGCGGACCCCGATCCAGTAACGCCTAACCTTCTTCTCACGGGACGGCTGGACAATTCTTTGCCCACAGTCATATATCCAGCAGTGGAGGGACTAAGTCGACGTCGTTGGAGACAATCCCAAGTGTTAGCGGACCAATTTTGGTCATCCTTTATTCGACATTACCTTCCGAACTTGCAACTCAGACAGAAATGGCACCATACATTCCCCAATATAAATACAGGCACGACAGTCATGATAATGGATCCCCAGCAAACCAGAGCACACTGGCCTATTGGGAAGGTAGTCCAAATGCATCCCAGTAAAGACTCACAAGTGAGATCAGTGGATGTTCAAGTTGAAGGGAGGATTTATACTAGGCCTGTAGCTAGACTTGTGGCCTTACCCCCTATCCCAGAAAATTATAAAAGGGAACCCAACACATCCACTGTGGCATTAGTAACACACACACAACCTTCTAAAGCAGCAAATTGAAAGCAATTTGGGGGTGGCTGTACAAAGGTTTGTGTGTGTGGCCCCTTTAAGAGCTGTCGCCCCTTTAAGAGGCGTCGCCATTTTAACACTGCGCAGCAAACTTTGAGAGAAGTGAGACGAGCCGTTCCAAACCAGCTTGTAATATGCATGCGTGCATCTTATAAAGTGAGTTTTGCTATGCTATATAATGCTCTATATTCACATTAAGCTGTAATCTTCGATGTTTATAGTGAAAGTGATTATACTACTGAAGTGAGCACATATAATTCAATGTTATTGTTATCAATAGAAGATCATTGACGATACATCATGTGAGATTTATTGGTATATTAGTTATACCTCATGTTTATGTTGCCTATGAGGTTGTTGTCTTTCTTTGTATAGTAAACTGAACAAGAGTGTGGATAAATATCATTTGTTAAATGGCTTAGTTAAATGCTAACATGGTAATTCATGGAGCTATAGTATTTCACTTATTCTCAGTATTATTGATAATAGAGTGGAGGAACTATGACGTCAATTTTTATGCAAAAACCCGGAAGCGAGTTAGCATTTTAGCACTTCCGGTTCCCGTTTTGTTCTACGACATAAAACACATCAGTTACAGCACACTCTTCAACTTTTAAATCGATTATGCTTCTTTAAAAAGACGGTTGCTATCAAGTTGCTAAATGAGACTACAGGTGGCGTCGGGGACATTATACGTCATCGAGCTGATCTGGTCTGGAGCGCAGCTCGCTTGTGATGGGCGTTTGGATTTGTCTGTGATTTAAGTATTTTCATGAATAGTATTTTATAGTTTGTTGTATTATTCTAATTGAGAATTCAGATTGTGTGTAGATAATTCCTTCACATGTAAAGGCTGTCGAGACAGACTAAATTGTTGATCATTTATTTTAATTAAACGATATTATGAAGATACTGCTCAGTGCAGCCTGTCTCTCTCCTGCCCTCAGTAATGCAAACAAGTGAATAAAAGTGTAAAAATACAGACATATTAACTGTCATTTTAACGTGATCAAGTGATTTCTCGTCTTTTTTTCTTCATCTGAACACATTTTGCTGCAGTATTAACACTCCTCCATAAAACGTATAGCAGATGTGACTTTATGGGCTGTTTTTCACTGTACTTCGTGACACAAAAGGAATATTGAATGTTGCTCTGTCCATGATGATGGAACTTGCAGGCATTTGATAGACTTGTTCCTCCTCACGCCTAATTTCTGTCATCTGTATAAGGTAAGCGGGCTGTGTGCACGCGAGCGATACACTTATTTAAATATGTCTGATGAAAATACTATGTAGGCACATTTATACACATTTTTAAAACTTTTAGAACAACCGCAAGGCAAAACAGATGTATTTCCCATGTAAAAACGATCCAAAAGGCACAAAGGTCTATGTGTGTTTGCGTATTTATTAGTTTATAATATATACCGTGGATTACAATATAATAAACAGAGAGATTAACTCTTTGTCATGGACGTTATTTCTAAAAATAAGCTTGAAAAGTCGTCTGTAGCAGGGTGGGGCTGACGTCACTGAAGAGCGCCCCGAGGGCGCTGTAGTCCGTTTATAGCCTAATGTTAGCTTTTCAAGTCTTGCGTTTGCATTTAAGATCTGAAAGTGCTCAATGTTGTATTTTCGTGTGACAATTATCCGGCTGAACAAAACGTGTAAGTGTAATGAACTGTGTTTGAACACAGAGCGTATTATTCGCAATCTTCGAAAACCCTATGGGAAAATCCTATAGGGATTTTCACGAGGGAACCAGTTTTATGCTAGCAGCCGATTAGCCTACAAAGTGATGTCAAAGTTCCTCCACTCTATAATGCTTGTTATTGTTCTGACAAATATTATGTTTGACATTTCTATATTCATTTTGTATTTATCTTTGTACAGACCACACCTATTACATACTACAGTAAAGCCTCAGAAAGAGAACAGTTGTTGACTGAATTCCTGGGCTCTGATCAGCCCACCAGAGCAAGTGATCCATTCAGAACCCTTACAGTCACGATTCTCACAGTTTCAATTCCAAATCTTATACTTGCAGAAGACAAAAAGCTCCTTCTTCTGGAAATTGAAAAGTACAATGGTCTTGTACACACCTGCTACATTGATGTTGCTGTGGTGGAGCACTGTCTTGCTAGAGAGTGCACTTTGTCCCAAATATGGCCATGGGACATTCATAGCAGTGGTATGTCAGTTTTCATAGGTTTCATAGCAATTTATTTACAGTTCTGCTTAACATGGACGTAACAACGAATGTTGTAATGTTATTAGATAATGGACATTTTCATATATTATTTAGATTTTTAAAGAATGTGTTTGTATAGACAAAACAATGCAATGATAATCTGCAATGTTTTGTCATGTATACATATGTGTTGTTGGTTCATAGTAAACATTTCAGTGAAGAAGAAACTGCATGACCAAGTTATGCTGACAATGGGGCTGCAAGAGGAAAAAGGCATTTTGGTTTTGGAGATGGCACAGCCCAGCGCATGGTTGCAGAGCCTGTCAGTTATTCTCAGGAGCAAAATGACTGAGGAGGGTAAGTTTAATAAAAAGACTGTCCAATAAAATGCAATCCACCCTGTTATGCAGTTTTTAAATGAGTCAAATTATTTTACTTAACAATTTCTTTGACCTCTTGAAGAAGTTGTATATTGTAGTATAAGCTAATTTATTTTATTTTCACTTTATTGTCTTATCTTCTGCATTTTCAGAGGGAAATGATGGACTTTGCTGTCTCTTAAGAAAAAGATTGTCAGAGGTCACAGAAAAGATGCACATTGCTCTCCAACAGTACAAGACTGCTTTAGGCCCAGAGGCCTCTTTACTTCTACAAAGAGAAGCAGAAGATGAAAGAGGCCTCAGTAGTCCAGACACCAGCGATGATGAGGAAGAAAACACTTATGAAATAATGAAATATAAATAATAGATAAATTACCTATGTATGTTTGCTTGTTCTCAGAAGTAGATCAGTGTGTGTTTTGGCTTTAGTTGGTGCCAGTTGATGACTTTAGAATATAACACATTGCACCTGTTTAAACAGCCAGTCAGGTTGTCAGAGTCATACACTGTAAGATGGTCAAAGTTTGATAAGTAGAAAAGCAGGGATCAATTAATCAATGTATTTGTGTCTGTATGGCATAAACTTTAAAAAGTTACATTTCATATGGACAGCTTATATAGTCCACACACAAGCACTACATGTGTTTCAAGACTAAATAAACTTAATCTTAGGTATATGTTTTAAAATGTATTAGTAGAATATTCAATAGTCAATTTGTAACATTTATCAGCTACATAGATGGAATTATTATTATTATTTTTTTAAACATAAATTTTCATATTTTATTTAGTGCTTTGTACAATTTGTTCATTTGAAAACAGCTGAGCTTCACCTTATCCTCTTTTTTTTTGTTTTTCTGTATTTCCCCAGGTGGAAGCTGCACAAAGGACTGTTATTCATTTATTTATTGGATTTTTTTGCGACTTTGTCCCTTTTTTGATCAGAGGTCGCCACAGGGTAATGAACTGCCAACTCTTCCAGCATATGTTTTTCACAGCGGATGCCCTTCTAGACACAGCCCACCACTGGGAAACGCCTATAAACTTTTGCATTCACACACACTACGGCCAATTTAGTTTATTCAATTCACCTACAGCACATGTGTTTGGACTGTGGAGGAAACTAGAGCACCCAGAGGAAACCCACACTAACACTGGGAGCCGCCTTCACAAAGGACTGTGTTTAAGGAAATGTACTTGTCCGGTATCTGTATCTATTTGAAGAGTACTCATTGATTTACCTGATCAAAATATGAATGCATTGTTTTATACTGTAAAGGTTGACAATGAGTTTAGCAAAAACTTTTAAGATACACAAACAGTCAAATGTCAACTTTGCACATATTATATTGTAGAATGAAAATAATGGATTGACATTATTGTACAGTTGTGTATTCACACTTATTTAAGAGAGTCTCCTCAGTTACTGTTACTATGAGCTTTTCTTTTGTGTAAAACAAGGTTTAACTTTCTTGAACAGTATAAACAAAAGCAACATATTACAAAATTAAAGGTTAATATAATAACATCTTTTTTTCTTAAAAAGATTACTTGGTTTCCAATTGATCTGACATTGTCACTTTTGTCTTTTTTTTTTTTGCTAAATTTAAGACTAAATCTATATAATGTCAAAATCTAAACAATGCAAATACATAAATAAGAATAAATAAATTACATAAATATAAAATTAGTCAGAATAATTATTCATTCATTCATTTTCTTTTCGGCTTAGTCCCTTTATTAATCCTGGGTCATCACAGCATAATGAACCGCCAACTTATCCAAGCACATGTTTTAACGCAGCGGATGCCCTTCCACCTGCAACCCATCTCTGGCAAACATCCATACACTCCCATTCACTCTCATACATTACAGACAATTTAGCCTACACAATTCACCTAAACCACATGTCTTTGGACTTTGGCGGAAACCGGAGCACCCTGAGGAAACACACTGATACACTGGGAGAACATGCAAACTCCACACAGAATCACCAACTGACCCAGCCAAGGCTCGAACCAGCAAGATTCTTGCTGTGAGGCGACAGCACTACTGTGTTGCCTCACAATAATTAGTAATATTTAGTACTATTAATTATAATAATTAATAACTACTAATATTAATTAATAATAACTAATAATAATTAGTACTATTAATGTAATTTTTTAAATGCCCCTTTAAGAATAATTTAAAAAAAAATGGATCAATGAACAAATACACATTTGTATACCGTTACTGAGTAAATATGAACATTTGGTAATAACTGATCACATTGATGTAATAAATTAGAATTTTGAAAATGTTTTAAAAATGCTGAAATGTTAGTTTTTTTTTTTAGTTATTTTGCAAATGTAATTTCACTTTTTAGAAATTACATATATGTTATGATTTTGCTGTGTGCTTGATGTTACAGTTAAAAGCTTCATTTTTCTTTGATGCTTTACCACATCGTCCAGTGTTTATTGTGTTTTTCAGAAATATGGATGCTAATATTGTGTATTTTACTGGAATTGCTGTGAATGGCAATAAATAAATATAAAACATAAGTATTCTGTTTTCTGTTTGCATACATTGTTATTTAAAAATATATATTTTTGTGCTGTATCAAGGAAATAGCTGTCTAAAACAATCTGGGATCTTGTTCAATTTGTATCGCTTTGCATTATCACTTTGCTATACTTAACAATACTAATTCATCAGCATGTCTTTTTACTTAAAGAAATCTGATCTCTATTATAATTTGAAAAACAAATATGTATAAAATACATGTTAATACTATTATTCAAAATGCCTAAACACTTCAATTTGTATGTTCTTTTTGTTTGATCAGTTATTATTAAATATAGAAATACCTTACTGACCCTTAGGCTTGCTAAAACTTGTATTAGCACTACGTATCATGCTCTTTTTTATAGCTTTCAGTGTCTTCATTTGTAATAGCTTTGCACAAAAACATCTGGTTGAAGACTAAATGTAATTGTTCTGTGATTAAAGGTGTCCGAGGGCGTTTGAAACGTCTTCAATTTTAAAAACTAAACTTTAGGCATTAAAAGTCTTAAATTCACTAAAATATTGTAATATAGGTCTTAAATTATTTTAAATGGGTTTTAATTTCCTATGTCAATGTGAAGCTACCCAGTTGTGCCAACTTCTAACAAAACTCTTTATAATTAACTATTTTCCTATATGGCTTCATAATCTTTATTACAATAACATTTTTTTTAAGGTTCATGTATTTATAGCCTATATATGGTGAAAACATTTAACTGGAAAGACTGTTGAGCATTTAGTCCATTACAGTTTCTAAGCTTGTAATGCTTTATAAAAAGTTAGGTTGAAAAAAATATATATACAACTATGATGTCCTTGTTTTATCACATTTAAAATGTGTATAAGAAATTACTAACTGGTGTTGTTTTGATGAGACAAGTTAGAATTATTAAATTTTTTTTAAAACATTTTTTTCTCTAGCCCAACCTGACCATTTCAGAATGGTCTTAAAAGTCTCACATTTGACTTGGTGAAACCTTGGATGGTAGCTGTTGCAAGCTGAGCTGCATGCAATGCTTTTAATGCACACACCTAACCCTATCCCTCATAGCAGGTAGCAGGGGTCATCGACCCTGTTCCTGGAGATCTACCATTCTGCAGATTTCACTTGCAACCCTGACCAAACACAACTGTCTGTAATTATCAAGTGCTGTTCAGGTTCTGATTAATTGGTTCAGCTGTGTTTGATCAGGGTTGGAGCTGAATTCTGCAGGCAGCTAGCTATCCAGAAACAGGGTTGATGACCCCTGCCTCTAGGTTGTACAAAGTCATGTTCATGGAATTATGAGAATGAAAACTGTGTTATGTCTAAATCTGGGGTGTCAAACTTTGTTCCTAGAGGGCTGCTGTTCTACACAGTTTAGTTCCAGCCCTGCTCCAACACATTTACCTGTAGTTTTCAAAAAAGTCTGAAGGACTCAAATAGTTTGATCAAGTGTGTTTAATTAGAGTCGAAACTAAACTGTGTAGAGTTGTGGCCCTCCAGGAACTGAGTTTGAGCACTAAAGCAAATACAATAGTAGACCAAACACAAGTCTACTGGACTAAATGTCATTCAACACTAAACCTAATTAAAAAGATTATTTAATACAAAAATGTTGTGACTCATTTTGGTCACTATTTACAAACAAACAATCAAACAAACAAATAGTGACATTTTATAAGCTGAGCTAAGTGCTCTCTGACTTTAGGCCTGGCAGAGCTTGTGTACATGAAATTGAAAAAATAAAACTTGTGGTACAGCTATATCAAATACATCATTGAAAAGGTCTTGACCTGGAGAGTAACATATGTTTGTATGTAAATTGTAAATGCCTCTTGCTTTCCAAAAACTGACCTTTAAATCTCAACCTTGAACCATGTTTGAAGGTTAATGATCCATCTACATAAAATTCTACAGACATGGGACCATTTGTTACAGAGAGCTCTGGACCACAGCTATCATGTGAGTGTAACAATGTTTGGGCATCAGCTGGCTGCGCTGTTAAAATAATCCAAAAGCAATTTTCTCCCATTTAACAATTACACGTTTTAAATTTGATTATGCCAATGTCTTCCCGACTCATCAAATGTGCAGTAATATCTATAGTTTATTGTTATTGTCGTATAGAAATGAAATATAAGCTATCATATAAATGAACTATAATTCCCAACAAATAAACGCTAGAACTTACTACAAAACATGCAGATAAGCGGCCATATTTGAAGTTCTTTTGGTTTCCAGATTAGGGTTAGATTTAGGGTTGCGAAGTGAATCTTTATATGTATTGGCGATGTCGTACTGCTTAAACCATCATTCATCTGCATTTAGATTAGCTATATAAAAAAAACTAGATTATGTGTCTGTTAAACGGGGATATTTAGGTGTTATCAAGTCAGGGCGTCGCAGTGTATTTATAAACTACAATTCCCGTTATCAGACAGCATATTTGTAGTTCTTTATTCCACTATCCATTGTAACAATGAAGATATAAAACGTACTGTAATATATAAATTACAAGACGTATTACATGGAAGAAATAACATCCGGATCAGTTCTTAACAGTTATTTATTAATTAGTTAATCAGTTAATTAATGCCTGGTTTAATTATGTAAACATTAGTAGTAAGTAAACTATAACGTTACCCCAAGTGTGAAAAGATCATAAACTGTGTAATGCCCGACTCACATAAGAATTCATGTTTATTGTATAGTTAGCTGCAATAAACAATTACATTGATCCTGATTTAGTTCACCAAGCTGTTTCAAATTAATTTCTAACTACTTCTTACTATTAATGAATGTTACATGAAGTTGTAAAGATAAACAAATTCCTTTACAACTTGGTTAATATGGTTTATACTTTGTTGGTTAAACCATAACATGTCATATTTTGAAATTAACATTTAAGGAAATGATATAATTACATTATACATTTACGCAAAGGGACTTACACACAAGTAGTTTGGGGTTCTCTTTGGGGTTCTGTGCCTTGATCAATACAATCAGCTCAGTCATAGTATTAATGTGGATATTTTCACAAATAATCTCTGCTGGTACTGGGACTTAAACATGAAACCTTTGAATCACAAGTCCAATGCTCAAACCATTAGGCCGTTATTCAGCAACATGAATGTGATCAAGAAAGATAAAGGTTTTGTCATACCAGTGTCATCCAGAGTTTCAACTTTTTTTGTCTTAATCATGGTCTGTGGGATTAACTTAAATATTCAACAGATATAAAATATATTTACTAAAAACAGTGAAAAGGACAATTTAGTATTAAGTAAAATACCATTTAATCCTAATTGAGACAACATCTTTTCAACTAGAAAAACACAGAAAGAATGTAATAAACAGGCAGAAACCAAAATCTATTTTAAATTCAACATTTCTTCAATTCAAATCTCCTCATTCTTTTGAAGAAAATCCTTCGGCTGCCAGGAATCAGCCCACTCCTTGCCACTGAAAACAGAAGAGAATTTAGTTTTAATCATTTGGATATTTAAAATAATAATAATAATGAATAAAACAAATAAAAATATATGATAAAAAATATGGCAAAACACATTGTTACAGAGGGCGACGCAGTGGTGCAGTAGGTAGTGCAATCGGCTCACAGCAAGAAGGTTGCTGGTTCGAGCCTCGCCTGGGACAGTTGGCGTTTCTGTGTGGAGTTTGCATGTTCTCCCTGCGTTCGTGTGGGTTTCCTCTGGGTGCTCCCGTTCCCGTTTTCCCCACAGTTCAAAGACATGCGCTATAGGTGAATTGCGTAGGCTAAATTGTCCGTAGTGAATGAGTGTGAATGAGTGTGTATGGGTTTCCCAGTGATGCGTTGTGGCTTAAAGGGCATCCGCTGTGTAAAATATGTGCTGGGCAAGTTGGCGGCTAATTCTGCTGTTGCGACCCAGATTAATAAAGGGAAAAGGAGCCGAAAAGAAAATGAATGAATAAATGACATTGTCACAGAACATTTTTTCTTAACGTAAAAGTTTCACTTTACATTTATAAATGACTACAACTGCTTGAAAAATAAAACAGACTAAAAGGTAATTATTGAAGTAAAAAAAAAAAAAAAGGTTACAAAAAAGGAAATAATTATTCCTGCAAACCAGGAAAGCAGAGGAATGCTTACCATACAGGACAGGGATCCCAGTTAACCAGCATTTCTGCTTTGCCCTATAAAGAAGATACAGAAAAAACACTAAACAAACAAAGAAAATGTATTGGTATTTACAGCTTGTGATGAACAGTTTAGTACAAGCTTTCTTAATCTGTGATTCAAAACCATTAACACATACAAAAGTATCTACCTAACAAACATGGTAGTTACTGTATTTACTGCCCACACATAAATTCCTAAATAGTGCTGCACTTTGATTAATTATGCATTTCTATTATGACTGTTTAACCTTTCTCACTCTTTCTCTTACAACACTCCTGATGGGGAAAGCCTCTAGGCGAGTGTGATAGGGACAATCTGTAAACATCAAAAACATATTTTACACATTTCTTAGAGTAGACAAAATACAAACAACTCTGAAGACTTAAAAAATGACCTGATCTGCAAGGATTATGAGTGATGATTATTGTTAATCAAAAGTTGAACCACTTATCATTGAAATCTAACTACTATTCCAATATGGTATGCTTAAAAAAGTACTGCTGCTGATTCACAGCTGTTAATTGAGAAAGCCATAGTGTTACTTCTTGAAAAAAGATTTTGGTCACCTAATGCAATTTCATACATTAAGCCAACTAGATTTTGTATGTTGTCTGTTAGGAGTAGATACCATTTGAAGTATTGAATATAATAAAAACAATGGAACCATTGGAAATAACCTGGGGTAAAAACAGCAACAACACTAATGTCACAAAAATGTCAACACACTGAGAAAAGCATTGACCAACTCATGTACTTACTCTTTTGTGGCTTTTTCCTCTCTGGCTTTTTCCTTGGGGCCACTGTGAGATAAAAGATTATAGATTAGAAGTCATATGTAATTAGGGTAGGCAGGGGGAGAAAAAAAAACTAAAAAAAATAAAAAAATAAAACCAAGACAAAATACAGTCACCTCTACATTTCTGTCCAAAAAATATAATTACTGTAATTACAAATGCTAAATGTAGGCATCGACATTGTTTGTTTGCATTGGAACAACAAAAAAGTTGAGAAATCTCTATGACATTGTCCTAAAAAAATACATAAATGTAGAGGAAACATTAAATTAACAAGCACCTATTTTGAACCTGCAAAAATAGTTGTATTTCAAAAAAGTAATGCTTCTCGACTAAAACTGGGAGCAATGCATTTGTATTGGCAATACATAAATCAGTTAAATTTTTGATTTTTAACCATACTGAGTATACAGAAAAGAGAAAGAGTGGTCTGAAAAAAATAGTCAAAAGATTTCGCCATTTAAATCGTAGAAAAACTTGAACAGTCTCAAGGTTAAAGCTTTATCTCCAATGTTTCAGTGTCCATGGTGCAAAAGACTGTAAAGAACTTTACAACTCATGGCATTGTAACTATTATCCCTATATGTGAATTTTGTGTGCATTCACAGCTCGCAATGCAGGTGTCTCCATCATCTGTTATTTGTGACCGACTGTAATGTAATGTACTATAAAAATGTAGTTCGTTGTTTCATTTTCATAGAACAGTTATATATAGATGTTTATATATATATATATATATATATATATATATATATATATATATATATATATATATATATGCGTTATATATATACTGCGTTGCATGCCTGGGGGGTCCAGCATGTTAATGCGCTGCTCGCGGGCAGTTCATGTCGTCATTGCGATGCCATGACTGTTGCGCAGTAAAGAACGCAGCTAGCATTTGCAAAAGGGCAAACCATCCCAATTGTCCCCTGCTCTGCAGCGGGCACTCGGGCAGATCTGAGGGTTTCAGCAAGAGGTAATCTGTCGCCCATGGGCCCGCTGACCTCCCGCTTCTCCAAGCGCTCCATCCAAACTTCGGGCGGGGGAAGCGATCCGTCTAACAGATGGTAGCCCTTACGCTCGATGACACCGGAGACCAGACGTCCACCGCGGCATCAGAGGGTGAGCTTTCATTGACTGATGATGATCCAGACCCGCTCGCCCCTGTGGAAATATAAATTTCTATCAAATAATTCCAAATGAACAATAATCTACGTATAACTGAAAAGTTATATTCTTTGGTTTTTAATTATATAATTTCATTAACATCCCAGCTTGGAGGGACATTTAACCTTTATCTTTCTGACTACAGGCTAAGCCAGTGATGCAAATGCTTTAAACGACTCTGTCTTTGTCTTCGGGTGTTGCTTTTATGTTACAGAAACCCTATGTTGATTAATTTGTGTGGTCAGTAGCTGGGCCGTTTTTTAACACCTATGCCATGCTAACTCCAATACTGAATTTGCATGCTTTGTTTAGCCATATCCCCTCCTCCTAAGAACACAATATAGCCATGAAATCTTTGTCTTAATTCAGACTTATGTGAGACTTGTGAGAGACTTGTGAAAGAACTTGCAGACTGCGGACCTCTAGTAGGCTCTTGCAGACACATGAACATCTTAAAGACGCTGTATGACTGCAGATTAACCAACACGTCTCAATAAAGGAATTCTGCTTGTTCCGAGTCTCCTGGACTGGGTTCTCTCTTCTTTTCACTCATTTATTTTTTTACAACACCCCCTCCGGGCTGGTGAGCGCTGTCAAAACGGATCCTGAAGCGGACATGTTAGCCGTGCTTTCCCAGGCTGCTTCGGCAGTGGGTTGGAGATGGTTTATCCCTCAGCTCCGCGGCCGGACCGACTAGAGGGGCGTCCCCTTCTTTCCGGAGGTGCACAGTAGGCTCACGCGGTCTTGAAGGGCACTTTTTTCTGCTTGTGCTGCATTTCCCTCCACCCTCACTACTCTTGACGGTGGAACGGCCAGGGGGTATGTGGTGATTCCTCAGGTTGAGTGCGCGATGGCGGTTAATCCACGCGGTGCCTCTTCTTGGTGGGGTCCGCCTCGTCTTCCATCCAAAGCCTGTAAGTTATCTGCCTCCCTCGGAGCTAGAGCTTACAAGGCTGCGGGACGCCTGGACGATGTCCACACTAGTGATCCAGGAGCACCACCCCCGGCTGATATGCGCGAAGTCGACAAAGTCCGCTTTCTTGACCTCCCCATATCCCAAGCTGGCATGTTCGGCGACACCGTCTGTGAATTCACCCAGGAATTCGAGGCGGTGAGAGAGCAGTCTGATGGGTGATGTCTTATCGGCGGGTCCGTAAGCCCACTCCGCCCGCCGTGCCATCCATACCTGCTCCTCGCCGAAGGCGCCTGCCTACGAGAGCTGCACCGCCCCCGCACACGCCTCTGGCGAAGCGAGCGTGTCGAGCACCTCGGAAGCAGACAGCCCCCCCCTGCCCAGAACGCCGCTAAGTCCGGCAAAGGACCGCGAAGCGTCCCAGGGACAGGCTATCTGGAGAAGAGAGAACTTGCTCTTTCCCCGCTGGAGGGCGGGGCGCCATTTCCAACGGCACTTTTTACTGCCATGAAAACATCATGAAATAGCACTTTTCCACTTTCCCGGATGTGACAGCACGAAATCTGCCAGTCTGGGACGCTATGCTTTCTAGCTTGCAGATTCGGTGCGTTTTGTCAGTGGCTCACGAGCGCTGGGAGGACAGTCTCCTTTCTCCCACCCCTCGAACCTCCCCTCCGGAGCTCGGGTGCGGAGTGAGAGCAAATCTCTCACCTCCAGCTCGTCTGTGGGACCCGCGCGCTTCCCGGATCAGCACACCCACTCCGCGCTGCCCCACTGCTGGTACGTCAGAGATTGTAGCGATGAGTCCATTAGCGAGAGCTCTGCCTGCCTGGTTAGCGCGGACCAGCTCTTCGCGGTGGCTCATACGCACAATCAGACTCGGCTATGCGATTCAGTTCGCGTAACGGCCCCCCAAGTCACGGGTGTGTATTCACCAGGGTCAGCCCCCTGTCCGCCCCTGGCTTGCGAGAGGAGATTGCTGTTCTCCTGGTGAAGGATGCAATAGAGCTGCTCCCTTCAGCCGAGATGGAGAGCGGGTTTTACAGCCCACACTTCATCGTGCCCAAAAGAGCGGTGGGTCACGGCCAATCCTAGACCTGCACGTTTTGAACCGCTGTCTGCACAAGCTGCCGTTCAGAATGCTCACGCAGAAGCGCATCCTCCAGTGCGTTCGTCCACTGGGTTGGTCTGCAGCATTAGACCTGATGGATACGTATTTTCATGTCTCCACTCTTCCTCGCCACCGTCAGTTTCTGCAGTTTGCGTTTGAAGGTCGAGCTTGGCAATACAAAGCCCTCCCCTTCGGGCTCTCTCTGTCTCCGCGGGTCCTCACCAAGCCCGTGGAGGGTGCTTTAGCGCCCCTTCGGCTCGCGGGCATCCGCATACTCAATTTTTTTGACGACTGGCTGATTTTTGCCCACTCTCGGAGCAATTGATTATGCACAGAGACAAAGTGCTCCGGCACTTCCTCCTGTTGGGGTTTCAGGTCAACCGAGAAAAGAGCAAACTCGCCCCCGTGCAGAGGATCTCTTCTCTCGGGCTGGAGCTGGACTCGGTCACTATGGCAGCGCGCCTCTCCGGAGAGCCAGCTCAGCTGATGCTGTACTGTTTAAGAGAGCTCGACAGTAAAATAGTGGTCCCACTGAAACTATTTCAGAGGCTCCTGGGGCATATGGTATCCGCTTTCTTGCCGCTCGGATTACTCTATATGTAACCACAGCAGCACTGGCGTTACGATCAAGTCCCCAGATGCACATGGCACGCACACGCACACCGAGTCTCTGTTACTGCACTGTGTTGCCGCGCCCTCAGCTCTTAGAACGACGCCTCGTTCCTACAGGCCTGAGTGCCTATAGGACAGGGGTCCAGTCTTGTTGTCGTTTCAACAGACGGTTCCAACACGGGCTGGGGGGCTGTGCGTTGCGGGCATGTGGCTGCGGACCTGGAAAGGTACCCATTTGCATTGGCATATCGCCTGGAGCTGTTGGCAATGTTCCTCGCTCTCCACCTTTTTTCCGGTGCTAGAGCGGCAACACGTGCTAGTCAGGACAGACAGTACGGCGGCGGCGGCGCAAATACGCGTTTCCCCCAGTGAGCCTGCTCGCGCAGTTACTGTGCAAGGTCAGGGAGAACGAGGAACAGGTTGCTGGTTGCGCCCCTCTGGCTCAACCGGACCTGGATGTCAGAGCTCTCCCTCCTCGCGATAGCCCTCCCCTGGCAGTTCCCTTCGAGAGAGCACCTACTCTCTCAGGGACAGGGCACCATCTGGCACCCTCGCCAATCTTTGGAGGTCCTTAGACGCAAGGAAGACTTAAGTAACCTCCGATTGCGGTGACTATTACAGTCACTCGGGCTAGAGCCCCCTACCCGACCGCGCCTATGCCCTGAAGTGGAGTCAATTCACTGAATGGTGCGTCTCTCGCAGAGAAGAATCCCGTAATTTGCCAGATCAGCGTTGTGCTTTCTTTACGCCGAGAGAAGCTGGAGAGCAGGCTGTCGCCCTCCACACTCAAGGTTATGTGGCTGCCATCTCCGCTCTCATGACGCGGTGGCTGGCAGCACCGTGGAAACGCATAACCTCATCATCCGGTTCCCTTAGGAGCGCTAGGCGAAATAATCCACCCCGCCCCCTCTCATGCCCTCTTAAGATCTCGCCCTCATTACACAAGCTGCGTCAGATCCCTTTGATCCTCGATTCAGTATCTTTCTGTCCCTGAAGACAGCTCTGCTGGTCGCGTTGATATCGATTAGAGGGTCGGGGACCCGGAGGCATTTTTTCGGTCAGTGACTCGTGCCTGTAATTGGGCTGGCTTTCTCTCACGTCCTGAAACCCCGCCCGTGATATGTGCCCAAGGTTCCTTCCACTCCGTTTTAATACAAGGTAGTGAGCCTGCAAGCGCTGCCCCCAGAGGAGGCAGACCCAGCCCTTTCTTTATTGCCCAGTTCGCATCTTGTGTATTATCCGGACCGCACTCAGAGATTAGATCATCTGAGCAGCTCTTCGTCTGTTATGGCGGTCGGCAGCAGGGTAGTGCCGTATTGAAATAAAGTTTTCCCACTGGATTGTGGATGCCATTCTCTCGCTTATCAGCCGAGGTGAGTCACGTCCCCCGAGAGTGCGTGCGCACTCCACTCGGAGCTTCACATCCTTCCCGGGCGCGCGCATGCGGCGCCTCTCTAACAGACATCTGTAGAGCTGCGGGCTGGACGACACCCAACACATTTGCAAGGTTTTACAATCTGCGAGTGGAGCCAGTTTTCTCAAGGGTATTAGGTAACCCTTTGGTGATTGAGGAAACAACTCAGTAGGGTGTTGAAACACGCTTGCTGTGCCATTCTCCCTAACACGGAGGTACGTGCGCCTTTTTATCTGTCAGTAAAGTTCCCCGTCAGGTGGGCCATGCAGATTCCTCCGTGGCCCCCAGCACTGACTCAGCGGAGGAGTCACCTGCTGGCCCACAACATTGTAGGTCTGCCCGCGTTTTGGGTATAGGTGCCTGCTATCCCTACTAGGCGATCCCATATGCCTATTCCGCCACGGTTGGACCCGTTCCCTGGGTGGACCCGTGTCTTTCCTCTTCGCTAACCATTTTTTTCTATGCGTACTCCCCCTTCTTAGGGCTAGTCCATATGTAAATTCTGCCATCTATTCCCCCCTTGGGTAGCGGATGGCCTCCGCAGCGTCCTCCCTATCGGGATTGCACGCTTCCCAACGTACTGTCATATTTTCGTAGAATTATCTAGACACTCACGACTTCCCAAAAAATATATCTAAATCCGTAAAACTTCTGCTGAAGTAGGATAAATTAGGGCCTGGGACACGTTGGAGGACCGCGCTTCCCATGATGTGGGTGCGTCACGCTTGCTTGACTATCCCCTCATCGGGGGCGTTGGTAAGGTGTAGTCATTATGGCGCTTTCCATAGTTCTCCCATACGTGGATTTTCTAAATCAAATCCACTGTATAGCACTGAAGTTCCCCAACCGAAGAGGAACGTTCGAGGTTACAGAAGTAACCCTTCCTTCCCCGAGGAGGGGAACGGAAATGCTATACTCCGTCGCCATAATGACTGTCCCTTAGCTGTTTGAAAGTCTCTTCAGCTTAAAAGGATGGCGTTTGCTCGCTCCAGGTGTGCTTATATGTTGGGATAATTGGCAATGAAGCACACCTGTGCAAGCTTACGCTGCCAATTCATTACATTCATTGGCCCGTTCAATACTCTTTCAGACAAGCGGCTTCTGAACCGAAACCTCCCATATGTGGATTTTCAAAATCAAATCCACTGTATAGCACTTCCGTTCCCCTCCTCGGGGAACGAAGGGTTACTTCTGTAACCTCGAACATTATTCTAAAACAAAAATTTTAAGTGCTGAAGGCAATTAAAGAAAATGACCAGTTCTACCATCTAACATGGCAGTTACCATTAGGAGTGTGTGCCATTAGAGCACAAGTTAAAAGGTTGCCAATGGAGTTGGCATATATATATATATATATATATATATATATATATATATATATATATATATATATATATATATATATATATATACATAATTTCCATACATTGCCAGACTGTAACATTTTTGTTCTTTTATCTATAAAAATTGTTCCAAGTGAAGTGATCACTTAGACACTTTTTAGCTCTAAAGGCAAATACAGTGATGATTCATTCATGAATTTAAAAATGCATTTAAAGGGATAGTTCACCCAAAAATGACAAAAACTAAAAAATTCCTGTTTATTTACTCACCCAAATGTCATCCATTAAAGCAACGGGACTAGATTAGCCTCTTAAGGTGTTGTTCATGCGTTTTTATTTCTCTTTGCTATTTGGGCTTATTGGAACCTAACTAGAATAAAACTGATGTACTTTCAGAGAAAGATTATGTCCATATGATCTGAATTTGCATAAAACACTTTTCCTGACTGTTTTGTAATGCATATTTAACATAGAAACTATCAGTTTTGACGATCAGAGAGTAAAAACATTTTTTCCCCCATTTTGGACAGTTAAAAACATTCATATGCTGCAAAACAGTTGCAGGATGACACTGTATGTCTTAAGCAAAATATAAAACATTCAAAGTGTTTTAAAATAACTACTTAAGAGATAAAATGTGCTGTCCACGTATGTGGCCTCTAAGCCCTGGGAGCTTAGGGCTACAAATTACTTTGTGGACAGTTTACAACCTACTAACTATGTTCTGCCTTAAAAAAAATGTGTTTATATTTTAATCTCAAAAGACTGTCACCACTCACTACTATTACATGAATCACTAAGGACCATGGATTCAGCTAAAAATCTTCTGTAATGTTCAACTGAGGAAGGAAAAGCACCTAAATCTTGGATGACATTGCAAACTTTTATTTTTATCAATGTTTCAATTACCCTTCGATAAATACATTCACTTGCTTTATTCTTGACCTAATCAGATGTTTAAACAAATTATTCAAATTTTACATGATCCAGATTATCTATAGAAACTAAAAAACTAGCAAGTATTACATTCATGTCATTTATCAAAAAATATAGCGTGATGCATTTGAGGTATTGCCCCTACTTGGCTATTTAACAAGTTTAGATTGCAATGTCAAAATTTACTATAACTTTAGATCTGTCCTATCTTGTCCTTCCATCAGGCTAGCCTCTTCCACCTGGTCCTTTGTAAAGGTCGCCTCCTCCACCTGGTCCTTTGTAAAAGTTGCCTCCTCCACCTGGTTCTTTGTAAAGGTTGCCTCCTCCACCTGGTCCTTTGTTAAGGTTGCCTCCTCCACCTGGTCCTTTGTTAAGGTCGCCTCCTCCACCTGGTCCTTCATAATGGCCGCCTCCTCCACCTGGACCTTCTCAATGGTCGCCTCCTACACCTGGACCTCCATGATGGTCGCCTGATCCTGGCTCTCCATAGGGGTTGCCTGATCACCCTCGGTCGTCATCACCTCCTCCTGGTTGGCTGCATTCTCCAACGGGTCACAAGGTGTGAGGTTCAGCGTAATATGCTGATCCTCTTTGGAATTCCGGTTCCAGCCGGTGCAAGTTCGACAATGTGCAGTTCAAACTCATGGTTAACTTGCTGATTTAAGTGTTAGCCTAAACCATACAGTCCTAATTTGTGGGTACCTAACTATAAATGTGGTAAACCTGAATTTGAAATACATGTGCTGTGCTCTTCCTATCACTGCCAAATCATGCTCTCATTTGTGGAGTGAATAGAAATGAACTTAAGAGATTGATTGACCCTAAAACTAAATTGCAGTCATCACCCAAAAAAGAGAGAGAGGAAATTACCAGCCATAGTTCCTTAATCCCCATTTTGTGCAATTACAATGCAATTTAACAAATTATTATGTACTAAATAGTATGCAAAAAAACAACTGTGGCAGTGGACATTAACAGAAAATATTTAAAGAGAGTTCTTACTAGTAATGTCCTACTAAATAGTGTGCTGGTTGGCTGTGTTGCTTTATTTAGTTTTAAAAGCTCAGTTATATTTTATAAAACTGGGTTGCTTTTATACAAGTCTAATTGTCTGTCAGGCTGTAGTTAGTGACGTCTGAATATAGGTGTTAAGGGATGAAGCATCCCTATAAGATTTAGGCATAAACTTTGAAAAAAATGCATATTCAACACAAGATGTTAACTATATAACTATAAAAGTACAGTGCATGCATCTTACCTTCACAAAGGTATTCATTAATTGAGCCAATCTTTTGAAGGTACTCTTGGGCAAAAGTGGAAAGAGTGCACCAAGGGGTCAGTATTTCACATTTCTGCTCATTGGTCTTTGTCTCCTTGCCGAGAAGCAACACAGGCTCGTACCCAATGGCATGGAGTTTCTCAAGCTGCAATGACAACATTAGGTAATTAATGTTCAAAGCAATAGAAAAAACAAACAAAAAATATGTTTATGCTATTAGTTATTGACAACATTCTGTATAATATTTCTGATAACCGCATACCAAGTAATACAATACAGAATTTTTAACTTTGTGGTGAAATTAGCATATAAGGAAGAATGGTACAGTATAACAAAAAACTATTCTTCTAAATTAAAAAAATTTAATAAATAATACTATAAAAATAAACAAAACAAAAAGATGAAACCACGAGGGGCTCTAAACATTTGCTACATTGGCAAAATTGAGTAACCACTACAATTGGACAGTGATAATCTACAGATTAATTTAAAATAAAGGCAGACCCTATTGAATATATGGCATAATGGGCAAACGTTCCACATACACACTGAAGATATTTTACATTTTTACAGAATATGAATGTGGTAGAAAATATGAAGTTGATTAGTTTTCATCATGATAGACAAATTTAATTATTACATTACACTTGTAATTTCCAAATTCAGATTTTCTAACTATCACTTGTATTTGATGTGTTGCATTTGTAGTAGTAACTAATTTGTGACTGTGATGTGTTAAGGCTAAAATAGAATTATTAAAGGTATTACCACTAAAATAAGATCACAATAAATTATATTCTTGAGTAATCACAATTACATCTGACTTTAAATCATAAATATTATATACTGGCTTATAATTACTGGCCTGATCACTTAATCAAAACTGATACTGTACCACTGAATTTAGCATGACAGCTCTAACCATAAAATAACATGCAAGATATGAAGTGAGGTGAATCCTGTCACATTATGGTTTTACAAAGTGCACACACACACACACACACACACACACACACACACACACACACACACACACACAAGTAAAAAGTGAACACACACTCACACACACAAATACACACACACACTCACACACACACACACACGCACACACACACACACACACACACACAAACACACACACACACACACTGCAAGCTCGTGCTTCCAGTGCCATTAGGTGATAGATGCCTTACTCTAGGGCGGGGGTTTTCAAACTTTTTCAGCTAAGGGCCCCTTTGTGTAGGGCGAATTATTTTGGGGACCCCCAAAAAATAAAAATGACTCCAAAAAAAAAAAAACTTCAAATTAACAACTGTATTAATTTTTTTTTTTATTGTATTATTCAATACATTTATATTATTATATATTATTCAATACATTTATATTATTCATTATCTGGATTCATTTTTGTAAAATGTCAGTTGAGTTGACATGGTTTCTGTGCTTCAATCTATTGATCAAATCTTCAAGTGCAGTGTTCATTGTGGTCTGCTCTCATTGGATTCCATCAAGACATATTTTGTGTACAAGTCATCACGTTTACACAGTTTTTTATGCCATATTTATGTTTTTTTCTGCCTATGCACAGCTAGACTCTTCTGTATTTACCCTTACAGCTGAGAGTCTAAATGTATCTAAAGATTTAAAGCTTTGAAGTTTTAAAGAGTTTTGTCATTCACCAGCCTGTTAATGGTTAACAGTTAACTGTACTGTTGTAACTAGCAATACTACAATGGAGGCTGTAGTGGTTCAGTGTGTTGAAGTTTTGTTTATTTTTATTCCTTTTTTTTTGTGCACATCAAAATTTATTAAAGTCGACAATCCTGACTTACACTGATAAAAAATTATTTCCTAAATGCAATCTAGAATTGGGTATTCAAGTTCAAAGAGCCACAAGTTTTACTTTACATAATTTTAGAAGCTTTGCTGACTTTAAAATGTCCATACCAGTTTGTTCTATTAATAATAATACTGAACATTACATTTAAATTACACAAATAAATATGGGAAAAAGTGGATTAACATCTTGAAAAAATGCATTTGCATTCAGAGTATTAAAGTTTGATCACTAATTACAGAGCACTAATACATTTTAATATTTGATAATTAATTAGCTCTATAACATAACACAAACAGATACATTATAATTTTTATAGGTTATAGTGGTTTTACTCAGGGTGTATACAATTTAGTTTTTTTAATCATCCAGTAATGAACCAATGTGTGTAAGAGGTCCACTGCAGAGCTCATCCAGCTGTCATTAGTGTAACAGGAGTGAAACTCTGAGCACTCGCTGATGTTATGACAGCTCCATTCATTGTTATTGCAGCACTTTTTGCTTTACAATTTTAATATGTTTGTTTGCCATGCTGCAAAGAGGACCGTCTGAAATTTGTACAATGCAAAGTGTAAAGCCTATCGCACTGTGGACGAGATGCAATGTTGTGCTGTGTCTTTAAAATGCTATTTGTTCCCTATGAGTGAAGCCTGCGCAGAGAGGCGCGCACTCCGCAGCATCCAGCTGATCGGTTACTTAGCAACGCAAGCCATATACAGGATAGTGCTTTCAGCCACCGATAATGTTCTTATTGATCATGTATTTTAACTGAAATATTGTCAGTTAAATAGACCTGAGCATTCATTTAGTTGTTTAAGCGTAAAAGAGATAAGCATAAGTGAAAGGTAAATGCTGTCAGGTGCAGGAAACAAGCGCCAAAAATCACAGGAAGTGCCCGGCCAGGCGCTTATTCAATAAAAGTCCCCGTGCACAGAGGCGCGGCGGTGCGCTTCTTCACCTGTGTCACGAAGGTGTCAACTGCATTTAAACATAAGCATAAAGCTTCATTTTTGCAGTACTTTTGAGCTCAAATTATAATAAAGAAATACATTAACCTCCAGAATGATGCGGGACACAAAATTCATCCATGTGGGCCCATTGATTACCCCTCATCTAAAATTTCTTTGCGGCCCCCCTAGCGCCATCTGGCGGCCCCCAGTTTGAAAACCCCTGCTCTAGGGCACCTCAACTGGGTACGTAAGATTCACTGCAACCTTATGATTACAACCTCAATTGTACATACCTTCGTCATACACGCTTTTGTTTTACAATGTTAGAAAATCACCTAAATACATTGAAATGATTTGGGATTTTATTTGGGACATTTACATTTACACACATTTCTTCTGATAATAAAACTTTTAAAAAGTACATACCATAACAATTCCTTTATCCTTAATGGATGCATTGTTGTGGTTCTCATTCAACCGACCACCCACTCCTCCCGCTTCTCATCGAACCGCCGAAGCTTTTTCTTCAGCCTTTGCTTCACTGGCTGCTCCTTTTTACAATGCAAACAGATTTTTTGGGCACAAAATAAAATGCCCTGACAAAATGGACATATTTTGTTGGTAGAGCCCCCTGGCATTGTGTATCAGAAAGACAGACAGACAGACTGACAAAGACAGATAAGACAGACAATTAAAATAATAAAGACAGAAAGATTTGATATAGAAAATAGAAATGTTAGTCCAATAGATGAGACTAGAAAAGATAGAACTGTTTAGATAGATAGATAGATAGATAGATAGATAGATAGATAGATAGATAGATAGATAGATAGATAGATAGATAGATAGATAGATAGATAGATAGATAGATAGATAGATAGATAGATGGGTTCGTTAAATGTGTAGGTGTTTGTGAGTGTGTGTTGTGACAGGAGACTCTTTTGAGAAAATAGGCAGGGAGAGCATAACATATTAATTACTATTATTATTACATGTTAAAAGGCATAAAACATGGGCCTAAGGTTCCTGATTGTAAAGGAAGTGAGATCACCTTCAAGTGATAACAAACTAAATTTACCTTTTACTAGGAAGCATAACTGATTTATTTATTTCATAATTTGAATCTCTGTACCTGTACGTTTTTATGTCTGTAAACATTACTAATAATGTCCAACGTTACACTGTTGATGTTAACGCTATGTATTGATTATAGCCAAACTCTGAAGACTTAAGGCCAACTGCATCGATGTACAGTGCTGAAATTATTTTAAATTAATAGTAATGATGGCCATGATTGAAAAAAAGTTTTTTTTTTTTTTTTTTTCCCTTTTGGACCAAAAGTAGTACATCTTGGATTTCTTTTTCTTAATAGAGGTAGCTTGTACTTAAGTAGCTATGCTAACCAAGTTTAGCATGTTTCACAAGCCTACGTTTTTATTTAACTTTTGTCTACGATGAGCAGTGTTGGGAAGGTTACTTTGGAAATGTAATAGATTACAGATTACAAATTACCCTATTTAAAATGTAATAAGTTACTGTAATTTTCAATTACTTTATAAAAGTAAAGTAACTAATTACATTTGATTACTTTTTGATTACTTTTAATTTTCTAATAAACATTTTCAACTAAATAATTTTCAAGCATTTATACAGAGCAGGAGTGAGCTTACAGTAGCTCTGTTTACTGTTAGAATCGCAAAAGCTTTCAACACTTAAATAAAATTAATTTAATTTATATAAATTTAAAGTAGAGCCACCACAAAACCGGACCTTATCACAAAAACATGTTTACTGTTGTTACAAAATCACAATGTTAGTTAGTTGTGCAGGTGATTTATGGGGCATTTGCAATATAAAAATACATCTAATTTTTGAAATTTTCATTTTTAAATAGAAGCCACTTAAATCCAAATCAATCACATCTTAGTGATCAATAAAACTGCCAATGAAACATATGAGGCAGAACTGTTCATTTTAATTATTTACTGTAAATAATATGCTGTACCAAACAGGAATAAATTATAGTATATAACAGCAAAAACAAAAAAATCCAATAAAACCAGGTGTTACACATTTTAAACAATATTGATCCGCGATCTGTAAATGTAGCTTGTGTGGACACTACTGCGCTACTTCACTAATAAAATAGCTTCGCTACTGTGAAAAGCTATTTGATTTTTTAGCGACGCTACCGTCACGCTACTGAGAAATGTAGTTAAGCTATAGCTACACTGGTAATGTGATAACATCACTTTGGCCAGAGGAGTCTGCTGGTGCCCTGAAATTCACAAATCGATAACTTTATAAATCATAATATATCATTAGAAATTAAAGGGTCTGTTTTTATTTCTGTACACTCACGATAACGACAAAAACATTTGCTTTTATAAAACAAAGAAACGCTAGCTTACATCCCTGCAGATGCTTCCTTATGCTTTTCAATGGCAAGGAGGATTAGACATGTCCATTAATTTGATTTAACAGTAGGGGGGACAATAAATATAACATTTCTTATGAGCAATTTTTTAAAGATTGTTTGAAGGACACAAATAATACAGCTGAATTGTACTTTTATGTCTCCGCAGTTAAAAATGGTTTTATTGTTTATATTACAGCATGGAGACTACATCATTATGGTTATTTTTAAAGCTTTTCTCAGGTTCATTGACAGCAAATTTTTTTGAAAACTATTTATTGCATTGTTTGTTGTGTTGTTTACAGTCAACAGACTGACTCCTGAAGCCGAATAAATGCAGGAAAAGACAATTTCCATACTCATAATAACTAACTGGTTTACATTACACTTGTTAAATTGAGAGATCACATTGTAAATTGGTGAGCCTGTGAGGTTCATCTGCTAAACAGCCACAACTCAGAAAACATTTTTAAAAATTGTTCACCCCTAAAAGAATTGTCATTATCCCTTCAATAAAGCACAACACCCTTACCTGACACTGTACATCTGACTGACCCTGCTCTGCCTGTTCCTCAATCATTTCTTTCTCCTCTGCCTGTGATTGATAATGTGACATTAGTATTTTCATAAGCACTCATTCTGAAAGCCAAATTGCTTAATATGTGAACTTTTTGTACTTGGGAGTTTTGCTGCACTGAAAAATGATCTTATGTCCATTTTCCTTTTCTCTGTCATTTTATCATTGAGGTAAAGTTGGCTTTATATTTGCACATTCAGTCTCTCATAATATTACCTCAGAAGAGTATTCATTGGAAATTCTAAATAGTAAAATTATATTAGCAGCCAACAACCATCAAAGTACAGCATTGTTTACAGTTAGTGTTAATATTATAATGGTTTACCTAAAGGTTCTATAAAGACGTTGCAACTGATACAAAATACAGCAGCCAGAGTTTTATTGAAATTGAAGACACAAGAACATATCACAGCAGCATTAATAGAATAAATTTTAGGATTCTTTTATTAGTTTATAAGGCACTACACAACATGACACCTTTCATACTTTTCTGACTGCTTATCAAAATATAATCCAAACCGTTTGCTACGCTCTTCTAGCACTCGACTTTTAGAACTTCACTCTGTAAATCTGATGCTATCTGGCGGCACTTCTTTTAGTCACTATGCTGCAAAATCTTGGAATTTTCTCCCAAATTAAGTAAAAGAATCCCCCAGAATTTATTTTTAAAAAGCTTAAGAAGCACCTTTTTAAAATTGCGTATGAATATAAGTTTGTGAAGTTTATGCAATTAATCTATATCGTGTAGGTTTATGTACATATGCATGTACGGTGTGTGTGCATGTATGTAAAGAATATTGTGTGTGATTGTGTAGATGTATGCATATATGTGTGTACATGTATGCTTTTATCTGAGTATATATTTTGCTTTAATTGTCTAATATACATTATTTTGTATTTGGTTTATTTTACAATGCCTGTTTGTTGTTTGTGAAGTGCCTTGAGTTCCATGTATGTAGGAAAAGTGCTATACAAATAAAATGCATTATTATTATTATTATTAATGTTGTTTTGAAGTCAAACTTGCATGAGATTTCAGTTCAAATATTCAAAGTACCATGGTAAACAATGTATGGAGCTGTCACTGAATGAATGTGCGAATATAAAACCAACTTTACCTCAATCATTTTATCTAGTCCACGACTTGCAATGCAAGTTTATTCTGTAGCACATTTTATATACAATGCTAATTCAAAGTGCTTTACACAAAGAATGAAAAACTATCATAAAAATCATCACAACAATAAAAACAAGGACATTTTATATTTTAAATTAATTTAGTCACCTAAGAACAGAACTGAAATTGATTATACAAAAAATAAAGTGGGGCTAGTTTGGACGTAGCACACAGTGCTCATTTAGCAAATCCACAGACAAACAATATGCTAATTTTGGCCATTAATGTAAAGTTAACATTATGCCAAGTCATCACAACTGAAACAATGCACCACTTTGGCATATTATTTTGCAGTGCGCCACTAACGTAACAAGCTAAACAAGCATACGTTAACTACATGAGTAATTTTAACCGCTAATACAGCAGATTCATGGACTTCTGTAATCTGCATTTTTGCCGCAACTAATTTATAAATGATTCTGCATTAACTTTGAAGAGAATCGATTTTTTTAATGTGATTAATACACCATACTTACTCAAATTCTACATTGACCTGTAGCCACACACCTAACTTCTGCGTCTGTCTGTCTTTAGGCTCGTTTGACTTGAACAAAATCTGCGCAGAATGGATCACCGGTGATCACCGCAAGATGCATGCTGGTTAGAAATGTGTCCGCCTTGCCTTCGCCTCGCTCTGTTGTCACGCTGACGTGCGCCAAAAAACTCTCGCGATCGCGAGGCGGGTACCTCGGATAGAGCAGTCGGCCGCAGTTGCTCTCAAAAGACTGCGTTACTAAAAGCATGATGGGAAACGACTGGCTGACGACACAGCTTAAAGCTGATTGGATGAGACTGACACATTACACTTTATTATCTTGTTTTACTAAGGTTTATACCTGGATTTGTTGAATACCTTTTTTGTATTTTCGTTGATAATTAAAAAAAAAGTCATAAAGAGCATCAAATATGGTTATTTATTTAGATTTACACACAAACAAAAACAAAACACATCTTTGTAAAACATAACGTGACCTATCCAATATAACTAAATGTTATTAATAAATCATTAGGATGTGTGTGTGCTGTATTCTATTTCTCTCTCAGTCTTAAGTCCTGTTTGTTGTCATTTTCACTTTTTGTATGTTTGTGTGAATTTTGTATTGTAATTTTTATGCAGCGTTATTCCATTAAAGTCAGTCCAATATATACACATATTTAGAAATACAAAGATAATCAGACTGTTTTGTCATTATGCCTCATCTTTGTGTGGTTTCATATGAGAAGTGAAAAGGGTGTAGTAAACAATACACACACACACACACACACACACACACACACACACACACACACACACACACACATATGTATATGTATGTGGAGTCAAAAGTCATGTTTAATAGACCAAGAACATTTCCACAGTTTTTCATACAGTCTAATAGTTTTTATTCTTGAGAAAGTCTTGGGCTGTTTATTTTAGTCTGGCTGGAGTAAAAGCAGTTTATATAGACCTAATAAGCATCTCAATATAATTAACCCCCTAAGAATTTATTTGTCAAACAAACATTTGTCATCATGACTTGTCACTCAAAAGCATCTTGCTATGGCTACTTCATTTATAATGTAGCCAAATTAGGTTTCTTGAAAGCTTTATTGCTGTATAAGCTGTTTATTTTGTTATTCTTTTAACGTTTGTTGAATATACAGAATTATATTTTTAATACACCCTTTTAGTTAATGAGCTGTTCATCTTCTGTAATTCTGACCATCTCTGTAAAAACAGTGATATTTCTATTGCATCCACTCCCACATTAAAAAATACTAATGTGTACTGTAGTGCTTTTGAACCATGTTATAAAATAGCCTATTTAAATTTTATAGTTCTGGTATCACAACAACTGTAAACACAACACAATACTGAATAAACATGTTCAAAAATGCAATAATATTTACTATAAATCACCATAGTATTTTTTCATGAGGTCATTCGTCTGCGATAAAAAACGCGAACGAGATCTCCGCCATTGGTGACGTTTCCAGGTGGCTAAACAGCGAGATTCGGCAGGTGTCCGACTTCTGATGTAATTTTTAAGCCCTCCTCTTACTGCGCACGCCTGCTCTCGTTTACAATGCAGCCAAGGCGAGGCGCACCTCAAACGAGCCTTTTGACTGTGACAGGCTGCGTGTACTTGAGGAGTAGGTGGATCAAACCACTATAAGGAAGCGGGGGTGAACTCTTTCTAAATGCATTTTAAATAATAAATGCGTTTTTTTTCTACTTAGACAATTATTTTAGGTATACACACACATATTTTTCAAAATAGAGAGTGCGTTTATATATATATATATATATATATATATATATATATATTTTTTTTTTTTATTTGGTGAGGAGGACAATGAACATGTTCCCCCCGGGATTTACGCCCGTGGTTGCGCCACAAATCAAAAGAATCAGCGCTTGATTAAATGGCCTTAGCAGAAGCCATCGTGCATATCAAAAACAGGCAAAGCAATAGATTAATATTATTTAACATATCACAGAGATTTAAAGAAAAATATTAGATGTAACCCCATTTGTAATTTTTAACATTTTCAAAAGTAACTGTAATTTAATTACATATTTTTCTTAGTAACTGTAACTAATTACTGTTACTTTTATTTCGTAATTAAATTACGTAACATGTAACTAGTTACTCCCCAACACTGGCGATAGGATGTAACATTTGGACATTATGCGATCATATATGAGGTCGTGATTTGCCTGAATGGAGCTCTGAGCGCAATGATGAGATTAATTAACGCGCAGAATGACCCATGAGGCGGAGGATGATGGGTAATGCTTAAATGAGCACAAAACGTAATTTTCCCTCTGATTTTTATCAGAGAATAAGGCAGAATATGTATATATTTATACATATTGTGGCAAATATATGTGGCAAAAATAAAATAACAATAAATAAATACAACGTCTGCTATGGAAAAAAATGAAATAAAATTAAAATAAATAAATAAATACTGCGTCTGGTACCCGTGTCAATAATAATAATCAGAATACTGCGTCTGTGTCAATAATATTAATCAAACTACTTCGTCTGGTACTCTGGTCAATAATAATATTCATAATACTGCGTCTGGTACCCTGTGGCTATAATATTTCATAAAAATATTTTTTAAAAGCGCAGCATCAGGTACCCTATGGCAAAATAAATATATTTAGAATATTTATATATATAAATATATATAGCACAAGACACCAACAAAATTGAGGTTTACAGATGAAGTGCAGCTGATCTGTGACGCTCTTTTTCCAGAGGTATGCCAGACCAAATAATGCACTTACAAAATCTCCTGTACATAAATTGCATGCTGGGTGTTACTCATTTATCGACCCATGTATGATGATATTTGCAGTTCAGTAGTGGTATATTAGTTCATTTAAATGACTAATTTTTTTCATAGGCCATCATACATGCTTTGGGGGTCTTGAGGGGTTTGTCTTCAGATGATGCTAAGCAGGTCTACCTTTCTGGCACAAAATATCATTACAGGTCAGAATATAAGTTATTTTAGCATAATGCTCAGAGAACCTTTTTGTTACTTATATTTACATTAACCCATCAGTGCTTGTTCTCTATTTCAGTGAAGTAGAAGAATTTAATCGAAAAATTGACAAACAATTGAGGAAAGAAGGGAGACCATTCAACACATGGGTATTGCTCTTATATACTTAAAATTTTTGCAGTTGGCAGTTAGGTGTCTTTTTGGTTTTCCCAACAGTGCGTAAGTTTAAACCAGAAATATATATTACAGTTAAACTTTGTAAAATTATTTTTGTTATTACTTAGAATAAATATTAATCTAAATCTAACTGCATAACAAATGGTTAAACTTTTGTAACTTTTTTGATCACCAGCCACTGTGGCTAGTAGATTTCCAACATTACTAGCCACTTGCCATTTTTTACTAGCCACAATTTTGTTGTTTGGAAAATATATTTAATATAAATCAATGTGACTTTGACATGCTAAAATGACTTGATTTAGATGTTGTGTTGTCCACATGCCTTCTCATTTATTTCACTGTTTGTGTGTGTTGTGTATGAGCTTGTTAACTGTGCATGAGCAAATGGGTTGTGTCGCATTGCAATTGGTTTTTATTTCACATGCCTTTTTTAGGGCTCAGAATAAAAGTTTTACTAAATTCATCTCTAACCACACAAAAAAGAAATAATTATTTCTTAGCCACATATTTAAATGTGTCAAAACAAGCAAATATATAGCTGTATACATGCAAATTTTATTCCACAAAACTTTTTTTTTTTTAATTGACATTTAAAAAGATCTATTGTTATGCATCTAAAATATGCACAGTAATCTGTCCTGGCTAAAGGTCCCAGATCAGCAGTTACTACACACAAATGCGGAGTTAATCTCATATTAAAGAAATGTTATTGTAAAGGATGATAATTAAACTATACTAACAAAAATAACTGTAAGCAAAAGAAAGCAGGTAAAAAAAACATACCATGAGTGATAATGAAAGGATGTTCACATGCCTGAGAATAATTAAAATGAAAGCAGTGACTGCTACTGTTGCTTACAGATATATATATATTTTTTTCAATCTTGAACTCTTAAAAGCAGCAGGACTGTGGGTTCACGAGCATCGTTTTTTGTCTAGTCTTTTCAAAGAGAACCGATTGTAAGTAAATGAAAAAAAAAAGTGCGCATCACATCACCTGTTATCACCTGTTAATACGGTATTCACCTGCTTTGTTTCGTGCAAACACAGTTATTGTTTTCAGTTGTGCTGCTTCTCGATTCTAAAATCACATTTGCACACATATTGGGCCATCCTTATTGTCAAACCCTGCTTTAAGAAAACTACAATGTAAACATTATTTCCAACCTGCCAAAGTGGCTAGTGGGAGCGGCTGTCTAACCTGCCAAAGCTGAAATCTACCCGCATTTGGCGGGTGTTAATGTCAGTGGCGTAGCGGACGGGCCCGCAGGGGGGCCCCGCGTGATTAGGGGCCCTACGTCGTCGCGATTTTTAATAATTGAAAATCCGCCAACCGCAATAATTAAACCCCTAGGAACAACTGTGGTCGGAACCAAAGTTCCCAGGTCTGTGTTCTCTGAACTCCTCGCAAACGGTGGACTACTTTATTCTGATTGCTTGCCGCTGAACCGCGTCATAGCTCATGCCATAAAGTCAAATTGATTTCAAGTCCTCCTCGATGCCCACACCAGAGAAGATGGCGGCGCGCTGCTCCTCGCCACCGGTTCTCATTGAAATTGAATGACTTCCGGCTACTTTGACGCTCTCGCTGCTTGTTTGTGAACGCTACCCCACGTCGTCTTTCCACACTGCCCCCCTTTCCCACTCCTTAGTTTGTAATCGCTCCTCAGTTTGTGAAGGCTTTCCTTCGTTGTCACTCCACCCCGCCCTCCTTTCCCGCTCCTCAATTTATGATCGCTTCCTCGCATCGTCGCTCCACCGACTCTCCCTGTCCCCTCAGTTTGTGATCGCTCAACACCTCCCACCCCACGCCCACCCATCAGGGGGCCCTGTTAGTGATCCCTGCAGGGGATCTATATATAGATTCTCTCTCCCTCTCTCATTCACAGGAGCTAAATTAATGCTGCTTTTTGTGCTGTTGTGTGTGGATGTTTAAATAAATGTACATTCCTAAATACTTCCTCTGTCATGTCTCTCTACATCTTTTCCAACCTGGTTTTAAATTAGAAACTGCATATGCTGATTAAATTTTATTTCAATGTATTTGTCCTGATACTGAGCTAATTTGTTTAATCCAAGGGGATTCATCAATATGTAGTATTTTTTCAAAAAATGTAAGTCTTTTAAGGCACTCAACTTATTAATTTGTGTAAAGTTAAGAAACATTTTTATTTTCTATTTTATCTGTAAATTCATTTGTTTTAATTTAAAATTGTTACAGCAGGTGTTGCACACTTTAACTTCTGGTACGTTTTACATCAAAAAGCACAATTGGAAAAAAAAAATCCTGAAAGTCTCCGCTATATCATCCAGTCAGGTAGGTGGCGCTGGGAATCCAGTCCTGAAACTAAAGTTTTCACTATATAATCAAATCCGGTAGGTGGCGTTGTTACAGCAATATTGTCCTAGAAATGCAGTTTACTGTGTCATCCAATCCAGTAGGTGGCGCTGCCAAAAAAAAACACGCGGTCCTAGAAATGCAGTTTTACAATGTCATCCAATCCAGTAGGTGGCGATGTCACAAAAAACTAGGGTCCCAAAGATGCGGTCCTAAAAATACGGTCCTGAAAGTGCAGTCACTCCAGTTGTGCAAGATCATACTATTGGCGTGGTTAGGTATGTTAGCCCTGCTCATTACCTCAAAAATCATGTAATCTGATAATTTAACTGAAAACAAACAGGAAGTGCATTTTCAGATTTCCATTAAAGATTGGAAGAGCAAACAATTTTTTTTCCTAATGGCATGCATAGATGAATTATTCATCACAAAACTGGCAATGTGAGCCAACAAATAATATGGTTAGTTTTGATTTATTGAGGACTTTAAAGAGAGTGATCTAATGTTCAATATTCTTTGAATAATGAAAAGTGGACATTGAGGGCCGGCACTTTCAGGAGCAGTGGTAAATACAATACTTCTTTACAGAAAATTGAGGCAATTGTGTTTGTCTAATTTGTAGAGACTGTTGCGTTGTTTAAGGATTTCATGATAAGAAGCATTACAAAACTAAAAGTGATAAATTATATGACAAGCTAACAGGAAGTGAGCGGTCTGAAAAAATTAAACAATTTCAAGCTGCTCTAACATCACAACAGGGATTCTTTACGCAGGTGTCACCGGCTCGGTCCCAGCTATTCCCTCCACTGACCAGCAGAGGTCATCATCACCGGCATTCTAGAACTTCATCCCCCAGCATTCCACGTACCTACGCTGATTACCTTGCACCTGATTCACATCCACTCACACATATAAGCAGCTCTCACCTTCTCCTTAGTGCAAAGTCTTGTTTTGCTCAGCAGACATTTCTCAGCGGTTTCCCTGTATTCTGATTGTTCTCCTGTTGTCAACCCGGACTGTGTATCGACTCTGTTTACTCTCGCTGCCTGCCCTGAACCTTGCTTTCCTTGGACTCTGAATCTCAGCTGCCAGCCCTGATCTCAGCCTGTTACCTGATGCTGATTACAAGTCGCCTGTCTACAAGCCAGTCTTGCCCTGCTATACACTTGAATATATCGAATTTCCTGTTGTTTCTCAGTTGTTTAATTAACGTACTGCCAAGGATCCTTCTATGTCTGAGCATTCATTACAGCAGGCCTGTGAGTCAAACGAAAACATCACCAAAGGCAGCTACAAAGTGGCCATGTTAATAGCTAAATATGGCAAACCTTTTACTGAAGGTACGTTCGTCAAAGACTGTAATATGAAAATGATAGAGAAAATTTGCCTCGAGAGAAAGCAAGAATTTATGACCGTTGCCTGGCACGAAACATGGTGGTATGGAGAGTTGAGGACTTATCATCAGATATTCTGAGACAGCAAGGGTACAGAGAAGTGGCTTTTGATTATTTCTCATTAGCCTGCAATAAAAGCTCTGATGCATCTGACACTGCACAACTGCTGATTTTTTAAAGAGGAGTTGATGACAACATGAACGTTTCAGAGAAGCTGCTTGACCTCAAAAGCCTTAAGTGAAGTTTTTCAAACTAATTTCGAGAGGAGCACGTGATATGATTGACTTCAGCTGGCCACTCATCTGAAGCTAACGACAGGTCCGCTCCAGCTCCTCTGAAAGTTACTCACGGACAAACCGTGATCCTTCACATCTCCTACTATTTTTCAACTACAATACCACACCACCATTACCACCATCGTCAGCATCTACGAAAATGACAGCAAGAATAACAACAGTGACGGCGGCGGAGATCACAACAGCATCAGCGCAGCTACAGACAAGAAAGAAAGCTCCGCACTCCCTGAAACACCAGCCCCGTCTCAACAACACCCAGCCCAGCCTGGAAGTCAGCTCGAGACAGAGGCTCCAGTAAGAGGCCAAAGGCCTATCCACTCCAGCCAGATCACAATGCAATCCCCATCTCCGCTACATACCTTCTCCAGCATCACCATGCGTCACTCATATCCAACAATGACTGTCACTGCCAACAACTCCTCTAAACTCCTAGACGCCAGGACCACAATTCCAAGCTGCTGCATTAAACCCGAAAAGACTTACGAATCCACGTCGTCAAAGCGACTTACAAATGAGGACAAGGAAGCAATTTACACAACTATAAGAGCAACAATGAATAAGGGCTATAGGCAAGTTTCAGGTCTGTAAAGTCTAAGAAGGAAAGCTTTTACTGAATTACGTTTGCAACCTAATCTAATTTTCAGAATTTCTCATTCCAGGTTTGTTTAACGGATCACAGCCCGATCACGGCGCTCCCTTCCCATAACCTCACTAGCCATCCACAAACGCTGAACCAGAAATCACAAAGCAATTAATCAAGAAAGAGATCGACAATAAACTCACGATTGGCCCCTTCTTCTCACACCCTTGTTTAGCACATTCACATCAGCCCTGCTGAAATGGGCATTAAAACGTTTCTAAAAAATGTCTAATAACTGCTCTTTCATCTCTGGCTAAGAAATAATTATTTCATAATTCTGTCTTTTTCAGCATTAACAGCATGATTCTGCCTAATGAAGATGCTTTAAATTTTCATGATATAAACCAAGTAATCTCTCTAATTAATCTAGACACCTGCAACACTTGGTTTGCAAGTCAACTGTAACGGTTGCCGTATATTGGTGGAATTTTTGGGTCCCGTTCTCTCTCTCTTTTTCTATCTCCCTCTCTTTCTCTCTCCCCATCTCTACCTGTCATATCCTTTAGGTCCGCCTTCGCGGAATCTGATTGGTCAGGAGACCAGTCACTCATCATTGGGTGACGTGGCACTGTCATATATAAGGACGCCAGGGAGAGCGGATGACAGCGCGCTTTTCCTTTGATCCCGTTTTTGTGTATTTTTGCCGACATGATTTTGTTATTCGTTAATCTTGCTTAACTTTCGTTTGGATAAAATTATTTAGTATATTTACTGCCCATTTTTGAACGAGATTGTGATTTCTGTGCATTTATATTCGATTGTTTGTTTGTTACTTTGGCACAACTCTTACCTGCTCAAATCCAAAACAGAGTTGACTTTGTCCTCAGAGTAAGGCGGACAGGGAAGATGTCGTACGACTTCCATCTTACATACACGTAGTCAATCCATTGTTTAAAACACCAGGTAAGAAAGTGAATGCCACTTATGTATTTGTTTTGTTTTTAGTTCAGAATAGGTAAGTTTACGGCGCTCGGCGCTGAAGATTTTTCTTTTCTTTTTCTTTTCATGTTCTAGTGAGGTAAGGGTTTCACTTATGAGTTAGAATTGTTTTGTTATATTTATTTCTTTGATTTGGCTTCACTGGCGTCCCCTTACTCTTGAGTTGACCTAATTTTGTTTGATACTTTGTTTAATTTGTTACTTTATTATTGTAAATATTTTTCTGAGTGTATATATATTTGGGCATTATTCTGGTTTCACTTTTTGTACATTAAATCACTTTTGTTGGCAGTTTTGTTGATTGTGTCTTTTGTTTTCACCCATCATCATGTAAAGGTACCACACCTCTTAAATGTTATTACTTTTACCCTAGACTAACATCAAAGAGGTTGTAACATTTAATTGGAGGCTCGTCCGGGATTAATAACCAGGATTTAATGAGCAGGATAAAAGATCTTTAAAGTTAAATTGGTTTGGTTATTTTTACATTGTGTTGGTGGAAAGCAAAAGTCATTTCGTTCAGTTATATCGTGTCAGCATAGATCAGGTTAGTATTGCAGGTAGTGTTCTCATTTTTGCTTGGGTTTTGGATATGGAAACTTTTAGCTTGGAAAGTTTTGTTGCCAGTCCATCAGAGGAAAGCTTAAATTTGTGCAGGAAGCAGGATTTATTGCAGATCGCAGACCATTTTCAAGTTCCTGTTGGTAAGCAATTGCTTAAGAAAGAAATTAAGGAAAAGTTGATTTTTGGATTACGAGAGTTAAATGTGTTGCCTACATCAAACGTGCAGAATGCTGAAGTTAGCGTTGAAAACACTTGTGACGTGGCTCTAGCGCAAACTAGTCCCGTGAGAGAAGAAATACAAGGCGAAGCTGTTGCTGATGCGGAGGCGGGCGCCGATGTAAAGGCCGGCTTACCGCCGTTTGATATATTCTCACCTTGTTCTATTGATTCACGTGGGGACTCGCGACTTAAAGTCCGACTCGCCCGTTTGCATTATGAAGCGCAAGAAAGAGTCCAAACGCGCCAAGCTGAAATACAGTTCCAGCTGGAAGTGCGCAAATTGGAAATTGAGGCAGATAAGCAGGTGAGGCTTAAACAGCTTGAGTTAGGGGCAGTGAAGGTTGCTGATGACTCGACTGTAAAGCTGGATGCTGTGCAGCAGATCTCCTCTCCTTCTCCGCGCGCTGATGTTATTCCGGGCACCTTTGATGTAAGTAAACACATTGCACTCGTTCCTGAATTTAGAGAACATGAAGTAGATTCGTACTTTTATGCATTTGAACGCATCGCTACTTCACTTCGTTGGCCTCCTGAGGTCTGGTCATTGCTTTTGCAATGCAAGTTATGTGGTAAAGCACAAGAGATTTGTTCTACATTATCACTTGAAGAAAGCTTGAAATATGAGTCTGTGAAATCCGCAATATTGCGTGCTTATGAATTAGTTCCTGAAGCTTATAGGCAACGTTTTAGAAAGCACAAAAAGAGTAATGCACAAACGTTTGTTGAATTTGCGAGAGAAAAGGGAATTCTTTTTGACAAGTGGTGCACAGCTAGCAAGGCTATCAATTTTGGAACTTTGAGAGAGTTGATGTTATTAGAAGAATTTAAGGGATGCTTGCCAGAACCCATGGTTTTGTACTTGAACGAACAGAAAGTGACTTCGTTGGCACACGCGGCTGTACTCGCAGATGAATACGCGTTAACTCACAAAAATGTTTTTATGTCAGTACGTCCTGATAAGTCACAAGCGGGAAACACGCCATCTCACACATCACATTTTAAGTTTAGCTCATCAAATAGCAAAGAGGATCTTGAGTGTTACTACTGTCACAAGAAAGGGCACAAAATTTCTGATTGTTTGATATTAAAGAAAAAGCAGCAGTCACAACCAAAGAGTGTAGGTTTTGTGAGAACTTGTGAATCTAACAGTACTGTACATACAGGGGAAAAAGTGGATGAGAGCTATCGGCCTTTTATGCTTAAAGGGTTAATTTCTCTTACAGGGGAAAAAGGAGGATCAAACAGAATTAAACATTCTCAGAGATACTGGTACAATGCAGTCATTTATTTTAGCTAGTAAAGTACAATTATCTGATGAAACTTTCTGCGGATCTAGCGTTCTTGTTCAAGGTATTAAGATGGGTTGCGTTAATTTCCCATTGCACCTTGTGCATTTGCAAAGCGACCTGTGCACTGGCTTTGTGCGAGTTGCTGTGTGTCCGTCATTGCCTGTGAAGGGAGTTGACTTCATTCTTGGAAATGACCTGGCAGGTGGAAAGTTGATGCCTGTCATTGAAGTCATTAATGAAACGTGTTGTGAATCAGAAACCATGTCGGAAACGGACGTTTTTCCAGCCTGCGTGGTTACGCGCGCTCAGTCACGCAGAGTAGGTGATGTTGTTGACTTGTCTGATTCATGCATGTTTCCACTGCTGTCTGGTGATGCACTACTGGGAAAACATGAACAGACAAACAACGAAAAATCTGAAGGTGAAGGTAAAATTTTGCCTGAAACTGAGACACTTAATTTACCTGTGTCGCGTGGGAAAATAATCGCTGCACAGAAAGACGACAGAACACTTAGCACTGCTTTTAACTCAGCTGTTTTAATGGATGAGACAAAGCATAAGAAATCTGCTTATTTCCTGGAAGATGACTTATTGATGAGGAAGTGGTATCCTCGTGGGGATAAAAATGCAGATTGGGATGTTGTATGTCAAATAGTGGTTCCAGAACCCTATAGACAACATGTTTTATGTCTAGCTCACGATCACCAGCTAGCTGGTCACCTAGGCATTACGAAAACCTATTATAGGATTTTAAAACATTTCTTCTGGCCAGGATTAAAGAAAGATGTTGCTCGTCACTGCCGTACTTGTCATACCTGTCAGATTGTTGGGAAACCGAATCAGAAAATTCCACCCGCTCCTTTAACTCCAATACCCGCGATGGGAGAACCATTTGAGCACGTATTGGTTGATTGTGTTGGTCCACTTCATAAAACGAAGTCAGGTAATCAGTTTTTACTAACCATCATGTGTGTTTCTACCCGTTTTCCAGAGGCAATTCCGCTGCGAAAGATCACCGCTCCCGCCGTCATCAAAGCGTTGGTGAAATTCTTCTGTACATTTGGACTACCAAAAATTGTGCAAACTGACCAAGGTACAAATTTTTTATCGAAACTTTTTAAACAAGTACTCGAAACTCTTGCGATCTCTCACCGCGTCTCAAGTGCGTACCACCCACAGAGTCAGGGCGCACTTGAACGATTTCACCAGACTTTTAAATCAATGTTGAAGAAATATTGTCATGACACTGCTAAAGATTGGGATGAAGGTGTTCCTTTAGTACTTTTTGCTGTCAGGGAAACCGTACAGGAATCTCTGGGGTTTTCCCCGGCTGAGCTCGTTTATGGACATCAGTTAAGGAGTCCGCTTAAAATTTTAAAGGAACGGATTTTAGAACCCACGTCGAATTTGCGCACCAATGTGCTGGATTATGTAAGCACATTTCGAGATCGTCTTCACAATGCTTGGATGCTCGCTAGCGAGGCTTTGAAAAACTCTCAGGAAGGGATGAAACGCGTGTATGATAAGAAATCCGTGGCACGATCATTTCAACCTTGGAGACAAAGTGCTCGTACTTTTACCTGTTCCAGGCGCATCATTGTCAGCCCGTTTCTTTGGTCCATACGTGATTAAGAAAAAAATGAGTGAGACTGACTACTTGCTGTGTACACCCGATCGCAAACGAAAAACTCGTGTTTGTCATCTTAACATGCTAAAAGCATATCATGACCGAGAGCTGTCAATGGCGAGTGTTCCGGCGCAGACTGCAGGGCCCGCGGTCTCTTCTGTTGCATTAGCCGCTGATCTAACATCAGAGCTTTTGGAAACTGATGCGGATGGTGTTGTACTGAGAAATACTTCCCAGCAATGTGCCAGGTTAGACAATTCGGAGATTTTAAAAGATCTGCACTCTCATTTGAATCACTTGACAGTGGAACGTAAAATGGACGTTATAAAATTGATTTCTGATTTTAAATGTCTATTCGGTGACGTACCTACTCAGACCAATGTCTTGAAGCACGACATTAATGTAAATGGAGCTCGTCCTATTAAACAGCACGCTTATCGAGTTAATATGATGAAGAGATCTGTCATGCGTGAGGAGGTGGATTATTTGATGACTAATGGGTTAGCGAAAGTTAGTTGCAGTCCTTGGAGTTCTCCATGTCTGCTCGTAGCAAAATCTGATGGTACATTTAGATTCTGTACTGATTACCGAAAGGTGAATGCTGTAACAGTACCTGACAGTTATCCATTACCGCGAATGGAAGATTGTATCGATAACATCGGATCTGCACGCTTTGTAACAAAGCTCGATATGCTAAAGGGATATTGGCAAATAAAACTTACGTCCCAAGCTTCTGATATTTCTGCTTTTGCAACTCAAGATCATTTTCTTCAATATAATAAGATGGCTTTCGGACTCCGAAACGCCCCAGCAACGTTCCAGCGTCTTGTTGATTTGGTTTTGCATGATGTTCCTAATTGTAGTGCTTATCTTGATGATTTGGTACTATATTCGTTGAGCTGGTCGGAACACATTAGTCTGTTGAAAACTGTGTTTGAACGCCTAGAGAAAGCAAACTTGACACTCAATCTTGCTAAATGTGAGTTTGGAAAAGCATCCGTTACTTACCTTGGTAAAGAGGTTGGCCAGGGCCAAGTACGTCCGGTGGAGGCTAAAGTTACAGCGATCACGGAGTTTCCAATTCCAACTACCCGGCGAGAATTGTGGAGATTTTTAGGCATGTCAGGCTATTATCGTAGCTTTTGCAAGAATTTCTCCACTGTTGTGAATCCTCTCACCTCTCTGCTTAGTCCTTCCAAGTCTTTTGTGTGGTCTGATGAATGTCAGCATGCTTTTGAGTCTGTCAAGACGTTGATGTGTAATGCACCGGTTTTAATGGCACCAGATTTCACTCGTAATTTTAAACTTGAGGTGGATGCAAGTAATGTAGGTGCTGGAGCTGTCCTTAATCAGGAGGATGAAAAGGGAATCGAGCACCCTATTAGTTACTATTCACGTAAGTTCAATAAGCATCAGTTGAACTATTCCACTATCGAAAAAGAGACCCTTGCTCTTCTGCTTGCATTGCAGCATTTTGAAGTTTATCTTGGTTCGAGTAATCTTCCTGTGGTGGTGTACACGGATCATAACCCACTTGTGTTTTTAAACCGTATGTGCAATCACAATCAACGCTTAATGCATTGGGCACTTGTCACTCAGGGCTATAATCTGGAGATCAGACATAAGAAGGGTTCTGAGAATGTTTTGGCTGATGCTCTCTCGAGGGCATAGATCATGTCTGCGGATTAATTTTTTTTTTAACAAAACGAGTTTGTTCATAAGGGTGAGAGTGTAACGGTTGCCGTATATTGGTGGAATTTTTCCCGTTCTCTCTCTCTTTTTCTATCTCCCTCTCTTTCTCTCTCCCCATCTCTACCTGTCATATCCTTTAGGTCCGCCTTCGCGGAATTTGATTGGTCAGGAGACCAGTCACTCATCATTGGGTGACGTGGCGCTGTCATATATAAGGACGCCAGGGAGAGCGGATGACAGCGCGCTTTCCTTTGATCCCGTTTTTGTGTATTTTTGCCGACATGATTTTGTTATTCATTAATCTTGCTTAACTTTCGTTTGGATAAAATTATTTAGTATATTTACTGCCCATTTTTGAACGAGATTGTGATTTCTGTGCATTTATATTCGATTGTTTGTTTGTTACTTTGGCACAACTCTTACCTGCTCAAATCCAAAACAGAGTTGACTTTGTCCTCAGAGTAAGGCGGACAGGGAAGATGTCGTACGACTTCCATCTTACATACACGTAGTCAATCCATTGTTTAAAACACCAGGTAAGGAAGTGAATGCCACTTATGTATTTGTTTTGTTTTTAGTTCAGAATAGGTAAGTTTACGGCGCTCGGCGCTGAAGATTTTTCTTTTCTTTTTCTTTTCATGTTCTAGTGAGGTAAGGGTTTCGCTTATGAGTTAGAATTGTTTTGTTATATTTATTTCTTTGATTTGGCTTCACTGGCGTCCCCTTACTCTTGAGTTGACCTAATTTTGTTTGATACTTGGTTTAATTTGTTACTTTATTATTGTAAATATTTTTCTGAGTGTATATATATTTGGGCATTATTCTGGTTTCACTTTTTGTACATTAAATCACTTTTGTTGGCAGTTTTGTTGATTGTGTCTTTTGTTTTCACCCATCATCATGTAAAGGTACCACACCTCTTAAATGTTATTACTTTTACCCTAGACTAACATCAAAGAGGTTGTAACAAACATTACCCCGCCTTCCATTAAACCCCAATTTCTGGTATTAATCAGAGTTCACAATTATATTTCGTAATCCGTTTAAAATTCGGATGCAGAAATAGCTCAAACATTTATGCTTTAAAAACTATTTGCTGGATTCTTGCCAATAACTACGGCGTTTGCATGTAGTTCATCTACTAAGAGATCCTGTATCTCTCCCTCTAATATCATCCAGCCAAATTTAGTGAACGGTTTTCTAATATTGGCATTCCCATCGCGGAAGAACCTCCGGCTTAATCACTTCTATAGAATTCTTAAGCATCAATTTGGAGTGGCAGAATTTCAAGCATACATAGGCAACTTGAAAAAATTCTACAAATTAGTTCCCTTTTATATTCTGGAAGAAACAAGATCACGCTAAGCACAAACTGCTATCTTAGGACATCAAACACACATGCGCATTATCCCTCGGGGATGCCTTTTTGTCACTCACCTCCTTCAACTCGCAGCATCAATCCCCGGAGTAGAGGAGAAAGTATCTCTATCCGGTCTCGGCTGTAACAAACTCAGCCTAAAGGGCGTCGTGCACCAGAGGCGCCACTCGGCACGGTGACGCTGTGCGCACATGACAGGGGAAAGTAGGCTAATGCACACCAGACACATGCATTCATACGTTATTTAAAATTAAACTAATTAAATGTACAAAAAATATATATATAGCGCTCCGCAGCGTGGTAGAATACGAAGTGTCCTGAATTGTGGCTGGGCACAGATTTGCGGCGCTGGCACGCGTACCCCGATAGAACATGTTTAGAATCCTAAACGCATGGCGCGACGCAGCGTGTCACCGAGTGGCGCTTAAAGCATGTGACCTGCTTTATGCTTTCCTTCCTTAAGCTCTGGAATAGCAGCCCATTCATTTATAAGCTATCCAATTTCATCCTCAGTATATCCATTTTTACACAGACGCCACCCCCTCCATAGGGGATATTATCAGGGCTGCCGACATGCTTCTAACGGGCCATATTACGGAGAAATGAATAGTCCACCCCCAATATTCTCATGCACAGTTACAATAAAGCTGCCGTTCACTTCACTAATAAAGGGCGTTATCATTATCCTGCTTTAATGCGGCTTCTCCATCGCTACATTCGGACTTCAGCCAAAAAACAATTCATTATAACTGTTGTACATGTTTCTAGTTGCATAAGGAAATAGCTGACTCTCTTTTTGCTTTATTTCCAGAAACTGGTACCAGAACCAGAGCCACAGCCGACCCCATCCCTCCTTATGATAATCACATAATCGCATCATACACAAATTGGATCAACATTCATATATACATTTTAAGTTACCCCAGAACACCTCAACAGTTTCTCACTGCTCAACACATCCACACATTCCATTCCCCACACAACACTTCATTTCTGATTTCACCGCTTACAATCAATCAATACATCACATACTTGCATTCTCACAAACACATTCAAGAAAACTCCATCAAGAGTTATTTAAGTGGAATTAAATTCTTTCACAAACTCATGTACAGCTCCATTTCTGATTCTATTGCTAATTCTCAAACCAGCCTTATTAAGGGCATTCAGATTTGCATCTTCATATTTAATATTCCCTCCTCCACAAGCCTATTCCAAATACTCCTAGCTTTCATACACTATAGGAAAACACTAAGTCCCCTAGCCCCCCTTTTCATAGACGACACACACCACCCAGTGACATGTTTTTGGTTCCAAAAACACCTTAAAGTCCTCCACCATTCAGGCTTCCCACCAGAATTCCCCGCAGAAATCATCTCACAGCCCCAGCCTTAGCTTTTCATATTATCATATTATATTTCATATTATTTCCATAATGACATAAAGTATAGCACAATTTTTTTCTGTTTGATTTTATTTATATAAGTTTATATCTATATGCACCCAAGCATATAAATATTAATTATATATAGTGCTGCCACCCTCACGCTCTGTTCCCGCAGAAACACCCCCAGAGCACCTATTCTGCCCGTCACTCTTCAGTAGGAGTCTTCACCTCTTCCTCATCTCTCCCGACTCCTACCGGAGCTGGCCAAAATAGCTCAACCAACCACGAGCTGTGACACGAGTCACGTCACCGACTCTCCCCAGCCCTAGCTTATATTTATTTTTATTATGGTTTATTTCTCACATTTATCTTTTATTTTTCTAATTTATTTATATATATATGTATATATATATATATATATGTATGTATATATATATATATATATATATATATATATATATATATATATATATATATATATATATATATATATATATTTATATATATATACACACACCCACGCATATAAATATATATTTATATATAGTGCTGTCACCCTCAAGCTCTAACTCCTGCCGAAGTTGATCCCAAGCACTCACCCCCCGCAGGGGTCATCGCCCAACTGCCATTCACCCTCCAGCTGGGGCTTCACCAGCCCTTCCTTTTCCCGACTCCATCTGGAGACACCACATACAGCTCTATCTCCTGCAGGAGAGCTTCGACTGTCGCAAGAGTCAGAAAAAAACTCCCGAGTCTCTACTCCAGGAGGAGTATTTATAGCCCACGCCAACTCTGCTCGGGTTTCCGCAGGAGCCTGTTTCACTCTTTGCTCCAATAGGAGCCCCCTTTAGCTTTCCTTTTCAAAATCACTATATCCAGCAGCCGGATATAGCATTTCAAGCCTTTTGTGGAGTTTCTTCAAATACACGCCTGCTGTCCCGAGCTTCAAGCATTTGGGGAGCTCTGAAGAACCACCTGATCTCGTACTCCCCTCTAATACTCTATGGACCTGGCGGGAGCCCTGGGCTCAACTATCTCCAAGCTCAGGGTTCTCTCCCGGGACAGTATGTCAAACCTGTAAACAGCTGTCAATCAATATGTAAGTGTGAACTCTTGAAGTAAAGTTTTTCAAACTAATTTCAAGAGGAGCACGTGATATGATTGACTGCAGCTGGCCACCCATCTACATTCATTAGTTAGCCAATCAGATCTATCTTAACTCACTATAAGTAGCCTAGCTAGATTTACTCCCTTATCTTCGTTTTCTGAAGAAACCCCCCATCCACCCCTTTCTCCTCCTTTCCTCCTTTACAAAAAGGGGAGCTCTCGAGAACCACCTGATCTCGTACTCCCCTCTCATGATCTATGGACCTGGTGGGAGCCCTGGGCTCAACTATCTCCGGTTCTCTCCTGTTGATTCAGTTTAAAGTAATCCACAGATTGTATTATTCCAAAGCAAAACTAAGTAAAATTTCTAACTCCATTTCCCCATTCTGCGAGATGCAAAATTAACAAGCGTTCCTTGTCACACGTTTTGGTTTTGTCTTAAATTTTTTGTTTTTTGGACTTCCATATTTGATTTTTTTTCAAATGTTTTTAAAAACGAGGTTAAGCCAGATCATTGCCTAGCAATTCTTGGATACTCTGAGGCATTAAACACTTTTCCAAGTTTCCAACAACGACCTCTATTGATCGGCATGATTCTTGCAAAAAAAAAAAAAAAAAACTATTTTATTAAACTGGAAATCCCCAGACTCCCCGTGTTTTAAAGCTTGGTTGGGTGAATTGTCTCGTCATACAACTGGAGAGGATACGTTCCCTGGAGCCCAAATCTCATCTGCAATTTCAAACTGCCTGGCAACTCTTTCTGGATTTCCTCAAAACTGAATTGTGCACCACTACTCTCATAGTAATGACTGAATTTACTCTGTTGTTAATTCGTAATTTTGCGTTGATTATGTTAAATGTCCCTCACTTATTAATTTATTTATGTAATTTTTTATTTTATTTATTTATTTTTTTTTTTTGGGGGGGGGGTGGGGGTCCAATTTATTTATTTATTTATTTATTTTTTTTTTCTTCTTCTTTGTGTGTTGTCCTGTTGATACATTATGTAAAACCGTTTAAAATAATAATAAAAAATAAAATATTACTGTAAAATTAAGACCACTTTACCTGTTGTGAAATCCACTCATGAACGTTCCTCGTGTGACCACCAGAGGGAGCCATCGCCTGAGTTCTAATCTCCCCAAGGCTCGACTGGGACTGATTACATACAGCTGAAACCCATTTCAGACTCTCTATATAAACGCACACATCCTTCACTCGGTGCAAAGTTTTGATTAGCCCCGGCTATCATCTCTGAGCGTTACCTTGTTGTTTATTGCCTATCTGTGTATCGACCTGGACTGTCTTACCGTTTCTGCAGCTATCTGCCTGCCCTGACCACTGCATAGTTATATTGATTCCTTCTGCCAGCCGCCTGCCTAGAATCTCTGCCTGTCTCTCGTTAACGATCACTCTCTCCTAATCCCGACCCACGCCTGCTCTTCGACTATTCTACTGGAAAGTTCCATTTCTATCTGATGTTTGTGAGTTTCCGCCTGTGATATCTTACTGTTATTAAAGTGTTCAAATGGATCCAGAAATGCCTGATGAATCATTACAGAAAACTTCGTCACAAGGGGATCCAGCAACTCTACTACAGTTATCGTCCGAATTGTCCACTCAAGGAGCTCAGTTAGCCCTTCATCGACAACAACTGGTACGACTGACCACTTTAACCGAGGAGCTTGTTCAAGCTGTACAACGGCTACATGTCGCACCTGTTAACCCCTCGGCCGCTCCTTCTCCTCCTCCTCCGTCGCCCCTCAGTATGCCCCTCGATCCCCTGCCACAGTCTGCAGTAAATCCCAGATTGGCTTTCCCCGATAAATTTGACGGCAATCCCTCCAATTGTAAGGGATTTTTACTGCAATGTTCATTATTTGTTGATCAACAACCGTTTCTTTACCCCACTGATTCCAGCCGAATCGCCTTTGTATGCGCTCTGCTTTCTGGAAAAGCCCTGGAATGGGCTACAGCTATATGGAAGCCGGAGGGTAACACTTTTATATCCTTTAAGGATTTCCTGACACAATTTCGAGCAGTGTTCGAACACCCCGCCGATGGGAAGAGCCCCGGAGAGCAGCTGTTGACACTTGTTCAGGGAAGGCGAACAGCAGCTGAGTATGCACTCGCCTTTCGTACACTGGCAGCCCAAACAAACTGGGGTGAGGACCCTCTTAAGCTGTTTTTTCGTAAGGGACTGTCTGCTGAATTACAGTCAGAACTGGCTTGTCGCGAAGAGGGTAAAACTCTTAGTGAATTGATTGAAATCACAATCCGACTGGATAATCTTATCAGAGCACGCCGAGTACCGCAGCTGCGACGCCTCCCTGATCTCGAACCGACGCAGAACGAACCCATGCAACTCGGTTACACTCAATTAACTCTGGAGGAGCGTGAACGCAGATTGCAGAATCATCTCTGTCTGTATTGCGGAGAATCTGGGCATCGACGCATTAATTGCACGGTCCGTCCAGCTCGATCGGTGAGTCTATCATCTTCTAACATATCAAGTTTAACTATTCGAATAAGAATGTCTCAGGCGGAGTGGGGTATTGATTGTACAGCCCTCATTGATTCAGGTGCCGCTGGTAATTTTATGTCATGGGAATTTGCTAGACGTCATAAGTTAACGTTGCTACCATGTGAATCTGTGCTTGCAGTGGAAGCGCTAGACGGACGTCCTATTGGAAATGGAAGGATCCAGCATGTCACAAAATCCCTTAATTTACAAATCGGGGCGCTGCATAAGGAAAGGATCAATTTCTATATAATTCAGCCATCTAGACATCCTGTAATTCTCGGTTTACCCTGGCTGCGCCGGCACGACCCTCACATTTCCTGGCAGAAGGGGCAGATACTGCAGTGGGGCTCAACTTGTTTACATCAATGCCTTGATGAGATCACTAAGCTTCCTGTCCAGACAATAAATATACAGTCCCTTCAAGATCAAGAGTTTGCCACATTACCAACAGTATATTCTGATTTGACTGAGGTGTTCAGCCAGCAAAGCGCTACTCACTTACCACCTCATCGCCCCTATGACTGTGCAATTGAGCTGCTGCCAGGCACGATACCTCCCAAGGGAAGAATATTTCCACTGTCTCAGCCCGAGTCAGAAGCCATGAACTCCTACATCCAGGAGGAACTAGAAAAAGGATTCATTCGCCCATCTACTTCACCGGCGGCGGCCGGCTTCTTTTTCGTTAAGAAAAAAGATGGTAATCTGCGTCCATGCATTGATTATCGTGGTCTCAATGAGATTGCCCTAGAACAACTATGTCAGGCTAAAATCTATACCAAACTCGACTTGCGAAGTGCCTATAATCTAATACGGATAAAGCAGGGAGACGAGTGGAAGACCGGGTTTTCCACCACCAGGGGGCACTATGAATACACCGTGATGCCCTTCGGGTTGGCCAACAGTCCATCCGTTTTTAAGGCATTTATGAATGATGTCTTCCGTGACATGCTGGATCAGTGGGTAATCGTCTATATAGACGACATCCTGATCTACTCTAATACTGTGGAGGAACACATCCAACATGTAAGAGCAGTATTACAGAGGCTTATTCACCATCACCTTTACGCAAAATTCGAGAAATGTGAGTTCCATCTGACAAGTGTGTCTTTCCTGGGCTACATTATCAGCGCGGAAGGAGTTACCATGGATGAGAGAAAGGTAACCGCAGTGCAAGAGTGGCCACTCCCCCAGACTTTAAAGCAGCTACAACGCTTCCTAGGCTTCGCAAACTTCTATAGAAGATTTATTAGAAACTTCAGTACCCTAGCAGCTCCCCTCACCTCCATGACTAAACGCAGTCATGCTAAGTTAATCTGGCAACCCGAAGCTATACAGGCCTTCTCAGTGCTAAAGGAGAGATTCACCTCCGCTCCAGTATTACGTCATCCTAATCCCGAACTACCTTTTGTGGTGGAAGTGGACGCCTCCAACACAGGAGTAGGGGCGGTACTCTCTCAGCGCCAGGGCATCCCCGAGAAGATGTATCCATGCGCCTTCTTCTCACGCAAGTTGAACAGTGCAGAACGTAACTATGACGTCGGTAACAGGGAACTCCTAGCTATCAAGCTTGCACTGGAGGAATGGCGACATTGGTTAGAGGGAGCGATTTTTCCATTTACCGTACTAACCGACCACAAAAATCTTGAGTACTTGCGCACCGCCAAGCGCCTCAATCCCCGACAGGCTCGCTGGGCTTTGTTCTTTACTCGTTTTAACTTTACTGTAACTTATCGTCCGGGCAGCAAAAACACCAAGGCGGACGCACTTTCACGAATGGAGGAGAGGGGTAACGAGGTTGAGCAGGCTGATGCCATTATACCCGATCATTTACTACTGGCTCCCGTTCAATGGGACTTAATCACGGAGATTACTCAGTTTAATTACGACAATCCCCCACCTGCAAACTGTCCTGCTGGTTTGACATTTGTACCACCGGAGTTTCGACAGGAGGTGTTAAAGCAAGTGCGCGACAACACCAGCGCAGGTCACCCAGGTATAACAGCCACAAAGAATCTAGTTTCCAATCGTTTCTGGTGGCCAGCGTTATGGAAGGATGCCATGGGCTACGTGAAGAACTGCATCACTTGCCAGACCACAAAATCTTCACATCAAGTACCAGCCGGATTATTACAACCACTCCCAGTTCCCGAACGTCCCTGGTCCCATATCGCTCTAGATTTCATAACCGATCTTCCGGTATCTTAGGGCAACACGGTGGTGCTCACTGTCATTGATCGGTTCTCTAAGGCATGTCGTCTCATTCCTCTGCCTAAACTGCCCACCGCGCTAGAGACAGCGGAGGCGATGTGTAACTGGGTATTTCGCTTTTATGGGCTCCCTGATGATATCGTCTCTGATCGGGGACCCCAATTTACGTCACGATTATGGGCTGCTTTTTGTAAAAACCTAAATATCAACGTCAGCCTCACCTCTGGATATCACCCTGAGTCAAATGGACAGACCGAACAACTAAATCAGGAAATTACCCGCTTCCTTCGATCCTATTGTCATCAGCATCCGTCAGATTGGAATCGCTATCTCTTGTGGGCCGAGTACGCACAAAATTCCCTTGTCAAACCCTCTACCGGAATAACCCCATTCAAATGCATTCTCGGATATCAACCGCCTCTATTTCCATGGTCCGGAGAACCCACTACATTACCTGCAGTTGATGATTGGTTCCGAAGAAGTGAGAAGATCTGGAACAAAACTCACACACACCTATTAAGAGCGGTGAGAAGACAGGAGGTGCAAGCCAACCGGCATCGGCGAACAGGTCATCGATACATGCCAGGACAGTGGGTGTGGTTATCGACCAGAGATCTACGCAACCGAAATTCCTGTAGAAAACTTAATCCCAGGTATGTTGGTCCTTTTAAAATTATCCGTCAAGTTACCCCAGTATCATTTCGTCTTGAACTCCCTAATCATTATCGCATTTCTCCCACATTTCATGTTTCCTTGCTGAAACCCGCTGGTGGTCCACGAGAGGAAATACCACTACACGATGAACAGGCGCTCCCCATCACCATAGAGGGCGAGGTGGCTTATCGAGTTCGAGAATTACTCGATTCGAGGCGTCGGGGTGGCGCCCTCCAATATCTGGTGGACTGGGAGGGTTACGGTTCAGAGGAACAAAGTTGGGTCAACGCGAGGGACATCCTCGATCCCACGCTCACCCTAGAATTTCATCAGAGACATCCGGACAAGCCGGCCCCCCGACCGCATGGAAGACCCCGGCGCCGACAAATTACTCGCCTCCGGAGCTGCTCGCAGGGAGAGGGTTCTGTTGTGAAATCCACTCATGAACGTTCCTCGTGTGACCACCAGAGGGAGCCATCGCCTGAGTTCTAATCTCCCCAAGGCTCGACTGGGACTGATTACATACAGCTGAAATCCATTTCAGACTATCTATATAAACACACACATCCTTCACTCAGTGCGAAGTTTTGATTAGCCCCGGCCATCATCTCTGAGCGTTACCTTGTTGTTTATTGCCTATCTGTGTATCGACCTGGACTGTCTTACCATTTCTGAAGCTATCTGCCTGCCCTGACCACTGCATATTTATATTGATTCCTTCTGCCAGCCGCCTGCCTAGAATCTCTGCCTGTCTCTCGTTAACGATCACTCTCTCCTAACCCCGACCCACGCCTGCTCTTCGACTATTCTACTGGAAAGTTCTGTAACCCTACGGTGGTAGTTCTGCGTTGTTGCAGGCTAAGAATCTATTTGTAGGAGTTATCTAAATCTAGATTCGATGAGGAGGCTGGCTATATTTTGATCACATGGGCTAAGGACTCATAGATTGCACTACAAAAACACAGGACAATAGAATAAAGTTAAATGTAGTTCTTATTAAAAGTATTTGTTCTTTTTTCTTTCCTATTCAGATTCAATATTCAGTTTACTTTACATTACTACCATTGATTTTGACAAATCAGCCACAAATTTTGAGATATCATGAAACAAAATAGAAGGAAAGATCTTTCAAAAAAAGGAAAAAAATTGTTACCCTTGAGTGCACTCAAATATTTTAACTGTCTAACCACCCCTTCAATACTTAGCGTCCATATCAAACTCCAAAAGGAACCGTTGCAGCGCTGTTAGTTGAAGGATAGACCAGAGAACCAGGCACCAAGGCAACAGAGAGAAATCCACTTCCAGTTGGAGGAACACCAGGAATCCAGGATCAGAAGAACCCTCAAAAAAAAACAGTCTACACAAAAATGTGCAGAAAATTAACTAATGTTAACTAAATGTCATTCTTCCATTTTTTCCATTTGTTTAATAATATTTAAAGTCAATATGTTCAATAATACAACTTAAAATAAAAATTAATGAAACGTAATTGAACAACCACAAGTACAATACAGCATTGTAATGCAAAATTAACATGCTTAACTCAAACCAGCATTATTTGCTTTCAAAATGCATCTTTCTTATTGTACAAAACACAAAATAATATACCTGTGAGGTAACATCCACTGCTATTGCAGATAGCCAGACTGGTTTTTTGTCTTTTTTTATCCACTGTAATCCACTGTAACGTTGAAATATAAACTTTTAGTCATATCAACATTTTAGCTTCAAGCTAATCAACACAAACGATAGTTTTCACTTACCCAGATAATTTTTTTTTGTAACAAATGTCATCTCATCTTTAATGTGGTTCAACTTAAGGGATATATATCGTTTTCTGAATAATTTCAACCTTAATATTCACTTCTGCTCTGGCTCCCGTTTTTTTCAGCTTCTCTTCCCTTTAGGCAAAGCCCGCATGGCCAAAAACAGCAGAAGAAGAAAGGTTTATTGTGCCCTGCCACCTAGTGGCGAACTAGATATTGCGCTTTACTCTAGTTTGAGTGTTTGCATTAAGGGTCATTTCAGGACTTTATTTGGACAGAATTGACAGGGTTACACCCTCCCCCTCTAGACCACATGCGTCCCTGCATGTTTGTTAAACCTGACAAGGTATCTGATTGTCAGAAATAATGTCTTGGAGTTTCCCAAAAAACTGACTAATGGCAAGGATTAGGGGTCTCCCTAGCTCTTCATAGGCGAACTTGTGTGGGGGATGTCTTTCTCTGTGTGATCGTCTGGGCTCACCTTGTTCCACCCCACAAGTAACTTCTGAGTGCCCTTTATGGGTTACAGGGAACCTGTTCTGAGCATTGTCCATGTCGTGAGCTGGTGTCGGGTCTGTGACCACTGTGCTTTGCAATATTTCATCTTCTGGAATGTCTATGATGACCTGGTCACATTTGGTTGGGGACTGATGGACAGCTGTATTCATGTCAAGAGGTGCAACTGAGTGATCAGGAATTGGTTGGGGTTCTGGCGATTTGAACTCAGGAGCCATGGGGTTCAGAGAGGACGGAGAGCCACTGACGGGGATAACTTCGAACTCTTGCACATAGGGTCCCCATGTGGTGAACTGTGGAGGTTCATTCACATAGTAGCCATCATCCTCTTCTTCTCTGTCCGAATATTCATGCTCCCTCTCTTGGATTTGTCTGCTCCTCAGGCACATTTGAGTTCGTTTGCTTTGGTGTTTCACTAAATTAGGAGTAATCTCAACTGGCAGAAATCCACAGGGTAAAAGTAAGTCCCTGTGAAGTGTACGCTGAGGGCCATTTCCTGTTTCTGGCTTGACTACATACACAGGACCACCGTCAATCCGTTTCACAACGATATGGATGGGCCTTTCCCATTTATCGGCTAACTTGTGTTTGCCACAGACACTGACATTCTTCACCAAGACACGGTCCCCTTCTTCTAATTCAGCAGTTTTCACCTTGGCATCAAATCTGTGCTTATTTCTTTCTTCAGACTTCTTGGAGTTCTCTGCAGCCAGTGCATAGCTTTCTTTGAGTCTCTGGCGCAAGGTTTGGATATATTCTGAGTGAGTTGTATGAGTCTGATCAGTGAGGTGTTATGAGGTCTATGATCAGTGATGACCAGTATGTTTCTGGTATCACGATTGTCAGGTTCAAGGGACAAGTAATCCATGCAAACAAGCTCTAGCGGGTAAGTTGTTTTAATATTCACCATGGGTGCGGCTCTTTGTGGTGGGGTTTTTCTTCTGAAACAACGCTCGCATGTGTGACACTTCTTCTCAACTGATTCTTTCATTTTTGGCCAATAACATCTGGTACGAGCAAGACTGAACACACGCTCTGGCCCTAGGTGACCAACCTCATCGTGAAAACCCTTGAGAGCTCTTTCTCTGAATGCCTCAGGTAAGAGGAGCTGATGAATTTTGTCTCCTCTGTCAAAACCCTTTCTGTAAAGGACATCATCAATAAACTCAAATTTATCCCACTCCCGAAGGAGCAACTTGACTTCAGGTGACTCAGCTCTTATAGATTTGAAATGGGGCTTTTGTCCTGTTTTGACCAAGGCGATGACTTTCCCAATTGATGGATCGTTTCTTTGTGCTTCATGCCAGTTTTCTTTTGTCATGCCAGGTACAGTGTCTTGTCCAGTACCAGTGAATAAATCAGGTAAGGAGGAGGCGTCAATAACAAGGGACTCCGCAAGGACGGGTAAGTGCATGATTACTGAATGGCGTTGACATACAGCTGAGACTGCGTCAGATGGAATCTCCCTCTCTGTAAGGCGTTTTGTCATTGAGTCGATCCGTTCTTTTTCCTGCAGGTACTCGTGATCCTCTTGAGGAGCTGCTTGAGGTCTCCGTGACAGTCCGTCCGCATCACCATTAGCACGTCCAGCTCTATATTTGATGTTGAATCTAAAGGTTGAGAGGGCCGCTAGCCAGCGGTGTCCGGCTGCGTCGAGCTTTGCAGAAGAAAGGACATAGGTAAGCGGGTTGTTATCTGTTAGGACTGAAAAATCTGTGCCATACAGGTAGTCACAGAATTTCTCACAAACTGCCCACTTTAAAGCTAGAAATTCTAATTTGTGAGTAGGGTAGTTCTTCTCGCTCTTGGATAAGCCTCTGCTGGCATAAGCTATTACTCTGAGCTTTCCATCTTGAACTTGGTAAAGAGCAGCTCCCAACCCCTCACAGCAAGCATCTGTATGTAGCACATACGGGAGCTTGGGATTCGCGAAAGCAAGTACAGGGGCCGATGTCAACTTTTCAACCAGTGTTCTGAAAGAGCACTCACACGCAGGCGTCCACTCTGAGCCGAAGGGTGCTCTGGGGCTTATACCAGTGTTGGGTCTCAGTGTTTTATAAACTTTGCCCCTCTTTTTAGGTGGATAATACCCAGCGGTGAGCGCGTTGAGAGGCCTGGCGATTTTTTGAGTAGCCCTCCACAAATCTTCGGTAATACCCCGAAAATCAGAGGAAGCGTTTCAGTTCTTCCCTGTTTCTAGGGCGAGGCCAATCTTTCAGAGCTGACACTTTTTCTGGGTCTCTGTGAACTCCTTGAGCGTCAACAATATGGCCCAGGTATTTCACGGAGGACTTGAAAAACTGACACTTCTCTGGGGATAGTTTTAGGCCATAGCTTTTGAGACGATGAAGCACTTTCAGGAGCCTTGCCTCGTGCTCTTCTAGAGTCTGGGAGAAGACAATGACATCGTCTAAAAACACCAAAACCTCGCTCAGATGTAGGTCACCAACACACTTTTCCATAAGGCGTTGAAATGTGCTAGTTGCGTTGGTGACACCTTGCGGCATACGATTGAATTCGTAGAAACCTAATGGACATGTGAACGCAGTTTTGTGTTTATCTTCTTCCATCATTTCCACCTGGTAATACCCAGACTTTAGATCCATCACAGAGAACCACTTTGCTCCACTCAGAGCAGAAAATGTCTCCTCGATGTTAGGAAGAGCATAAGCATCCTTGATAGTGCGGCTGTTAAGCTTCCTATAGTCGATGCACAGTCTGATCTTTCCGTTCTTTTTCTTTACAACAACCACTGGGGATGCAAAGGGACTCTCGGATTCCCTTATTATACCAGCATCCAGAAGCTCTCTGGGATGTTGTCTGACAGCTTCTCGATCACTGGGATGTATCGGCCTGGATCTTTCTTTGAAGGGTGTCTCATCCTGCAGACGGATGGTATGTTTTACGGCAATGGTATGGCCAAATGACAGCTCATCAAGCGCAAAAACCTCAGGAATGGAGTTCAGTTTATCCCGAATGCGTGCCTTCCACTCTTCTGGCATCAGGGAGTCATCCAGATTGAATGAATGCTTGCCATTTGAGGTTTGTAAATTGACTGGTGCAGAGGAGGTCATGGGCATTACACTTTGAACTGCAGACACTTCACCAATAACACACTTTGGAGGTAGGGTGACAGTGTGATCTGCTGTGTTGCTGAGGACCACAGGAATCTTGTTTGAAGCTCTTGTGCTTATGTTTATTAGTGCACACTGAGTGAACAACCCACCAGGCAAGAAGGAAGATTCGGGGGGTTCAACGACAAATGTCATATTGGAATTGGCTTTCCCGACTCTAACATCTCCAAAAAGATACATTTTGTGTCTTGCCGGAATAGTGATGGGCTTCTCTCCGTGCAATTTCACTAGGTAAGCTTTAGCTTCACTTTCACGTACTCGGGCCACATGTTGGAGTAGTACTGCAAAACTGTCTGATCTTCTGAGAAACTTGGATTTGTCATAACTTATTCCGCGTTGGTATAACTCAAGCAAGACATTTGTGCCAATTAAGACAGGAACCTTGCTATTGAACTGGTTCTCAGGGACAATGAGTGCTAAAACAGACATTTGCTCTTCTGTTCCAGTAACATTCTCAGGGAAAGTTAAGTGGACTTCCACGTACCCCAGGTAAGGCACCGCTTGACCCCCAGCCCCTTCGACCTCGAGAAGATTGTGTATCGACTGAACAGGTAAGTCTGACATATATCTAGAATGAAAAGTCTCTGAAATTGTTGTTACTAGGGATCCAGTGTCAAGAATGGCATCACATTTCATATCTCCAACAGAGATGATGGAAGTGCAACGAGGTCCCACAAGTCCAGGCGGCAATTTGCAGCCAAAAGATTCACTGCTTTTAGAAGAACACTCATTGTGAGTCATTGCTATGGGACATTCTTTGTCCTCAGCTCCTGGTCGCCCCAAGGCAGGAGCCTCTAGAAGTTTAAAGATGTTCTGTTGGTTCCCTGCTTGGCCCAGAATTTGCTTCGTTTTTCTTTGAGCTCTGCATTCTTTTTCCGGACGAGGCCTGGATTGGGTTCAAAAGTGCACTTTGCAGCGATGTGGCCATCACCCCCACATTTAAAACAGAACCAGGGCTTAGGTGGTGTTGGAGAGTGGGGGTTTGTGTCCCTATTGGAAGCTTGCGCGAGTAAACTTTCAATCTTAGCAGGCGGTTCACTTTGGGCTGGACGGCTCTGCACTCCCTCATGCCTTTCTCCTTCCTTTCCTTGCTGTATTAGCTTTGCAACCTGTATCCTTAACTCTGCAACTTCCTTTTCTAGTTTCGAATCTGTCTCGTGTTTCTTCGTCACAGTGGGGGCAGCTTCAGGTTCGAATACTGGCATGCTCATAACTGAATGAACATGTACTGCAGCCTTCGTACTCCCAAGGTGCTTTTTCATGCGATCCATCTTTGCTGCTCTCCTATCCTCTTCTGTTCTCAAAAGCAACAACAATTCTGGGAATGAGGGGGGATTGGGTTTCCTGTGCTCGAGCTGCAGGCCAATGATTAGACTCTGGTCCCAGCATCCCCTACAGAACTGCCGGAGTAAGTACTTTTCAGACTCTGCAGCTGAAACTCCCCCTCTGGTAATGGCTTTGGTGAGAAGAGTCTGGAGACGGCCCAAATAGACAGAGGGTTTTTCACCTGAGTTTTGGTTAGAGCCCAGGAAGGTAGCAAATAGCTCCTCTCCATCTTCGACTACTCCGAATGCTGACTCGAGCTGGGTGAGGTAAGCTTGCGGAGTTGCATCTGTCCCAAGCGGCTTAACCACGTCTGCTGCTGGGCTGAGAAGGCTCTCCAATATTCTCCTTACTTTCTGTGAATCAGAGACAGACACGTCCTTAAGAAGTAGGTCTACCTGAGTACGCCAGGAATCATAATCGACTTCTCCATTGGGTTTTGGCAGCCGCCCCGAGAATGTACGGATCCTGCTTTGACTGTAGCTAGACGGTGTGGAGTCACTGCGAATGAAATGTTCAACAATAACTTTTTGGACATGAGGTGGGTTAACTGTGCCTTCATCAAGAAATGGATTTCTTGTAGCAGTAGTTGAGATGTTTCGGGGACTGCATTAGATGGATTAGCAATATCATTGTTGTCTTGCATATCACCATCTTCACTGCTACCATTTGTGGAGACAGCAACAGGATTTTCAGAGGGCTGTAGCTGGGTATCTGGGCTTTGCGGAGGGGCAGGTTCTGTCTGGGGCTGGGCACTCTGCAGTTCTCTTTGAAGTGCTTCCCAGAAGCCAGCTTTACTAATTTCAGCAAGAGAGCTCAATTCAGCTAAACATTTCTGAGCAAGTTCTCGTCCTAATTCTTCTTGGCATAGCTCGCGGACTGTCTTGACACACCAGGTGACTGCTGGATCATTGGGACTGGGCAGGATACTTAATTGTACTGGGTCGAGTCTAGATATTGTTAACTCTGCTGTGTATTCAATAAGTGCACGGCCTTGGGGTTGTTCTGGGTCATTGGGAACTCTGACTACTTTCTTAATGTCCCCGTTAACTTTAAAGAACTCTGTAATGTCATCTTCAGAATAAGCTTCATCTATGCCTGTGACATATAGACAACTAGGGCCATGCACACTAAACTGATTGCAAAGATCCATTTTGCAGTAAATGTGATCTTAGTGTACTTCAGCTTTTTAATTTTTTATTTTTTTTATTTTGGGGGGGGGGGTCTATTTTACACACTGTGCCAACCTCCTGGCTGGCTCGCCACGACTGTAACCCTACGGTGGTAGTTCTGCGTTGTTGCAGGCTAAGAATCTATTTGTAGGAGTTATCTAAATCTAGATTCGATGAGGAGGCTGGCTATATTTTGATCACATGGGCTAAGGACTCATAGATTGCACTACAAAAACACAGGACAATAGAATAAAGTTAAATGTAGTTCTTATTAAAAGTATTTGTTCTTTTTTCTTTCCTATTCAGATTCAATATTCAGTTTACTTTACATTACTACCATTGATTTTGACAAATCAGCCACAAATTTTGAGATATCATGAAACAAAATAGAAGGAAAGATCTTTCAAAAAAAAGGAAAAAAATTGTTACCCTTGAGTGCACTCAAATATTTTAACTGTCTAACCACCCCTTCAATACTTAGCGTCCATATCAAACTCCAAAAGGAACCGTTGCAGCGCTGTTAGTTGAAGGATAGACCAGAGAACCAGGCACCAAGGCAACAGAGAGAAATCCACTTCCAGTTGGAGGAACACCAGGAATCCAGGATCAGAAGAACCCTCAAAAAAAAAACAGTCTACACAAAAATGTGCAGAAAATTAACTAATGTTAACTAAATGTCATTCTTCCATTTTTTCCATTTGTTCAATAATATTTAAAGTCAATATGTTCAATAATACAACTTAAAATAAAAATTAATGAAACGTAATTGAACAACCACAAGTACAATACAGCATTGTAATGCAAAATTAACATGCTTAACTCAAACCAGCATTATTTGCTTTCAAAATGCATCTTTCTTATTGTACAAAACACAAAATATACCTGTGAGGTAACATCCACTGCTATTGCAGATAGCCAGACTGTTTTTTTGTCTTTTTTTATCCACTGTAATCCACTGTAACGTTGAAATATAAACTTTTAGTCATATCAACATTTTAGCTTCAAGCTAATCAACACAAACGATAGTTTTCACTTACCCAGATAATTTTGTTTTGTAACAAATGTCATCTCATCTTTAATGTGGTTCAACTTAAGGGATATAATTCGTTTTCTGAATAATTTCAACCTTAATATTCACTTCTGCTCTGGCTCCCGTTTTTTTCAGCTTCTCTTCCCTTTAGGCAAAGCCCGCATGGCCAAAAACATCAGAAGAAGAAAGGTTTATTGTGCCCTGCCACCTAGTGGCGAACTAGATATTGCGCTTTACTCTAGTTTGAGGGTTTGCATTAAGGGTCATTTCAGGACTTTATTTGGACAGAATTGACAGGGTTACAGTTCCATTTCTATCTGATGTTTGTGAGTTTCCGCCTGTGATATCTTACTGTTATTAAAGTGTGCAAATGGATCCAGAAATGCCTGATGAATCATTACATTACCAATCACATAGAGACATTTAAAATGATACCAAACATGAATATAGTGCTGCAAGATACACCATATTAAAGGGCACCTATGGTAAAAAATCTTCTTTTCAAGCTGTTTGGACAGATCTGTGTGTTGGTATAGTGTATAGACCATCATACTGGGGTGATATGAACACACCCAGTCCTTTTTTTTCAATTTAACTACAAAAAAAAGGGTCGGCCAATTGGAGCTGTTTTCAAATCGATCGCATCATTACGTAGGTGTGCGATCCCCCCGCCCACCGAATTGATTGACAGCTGCGAGCATTAACATGTTCCAGTAGTCACGTGTATATGTCAACAAGACCAGACAGACATACGCAAAGCAACCGGGAATAAAAGGTCTGTTCTGTTCACTAGGATCAGCAATCATCATCAAATGTGATTAAGAGTAAGTTTCACATGTTTAAAGTGTTTTAAAACAGAATATGTGTGTAATTAATTACAGCGTTTTACTTCAGCTTTACTTCATCAGCACAGCCGCGTGTCAGAACAATTATAAAAGAAGACGCTTCAATCCCGGTTTGTGGAAGTTAAATCAGGTTTATTTTATACATTAGCATAACAGATATCCACACCGTACTTGAGGTTAGCCTTAACTAAGCTAAGCGCGCTCTGTCTGTCTGTCTGCCTGCGTGTGTATCTATGTGTGTGTGTGTGTGTGTGTGTGTGTGCGCGCATTAACTTCGTAACGATATTGTGTGTGACCCATCAATGCAACTTCACAGTACTGCTTAGTAAAGGTTAGTTCTTACTGTAGTATCTCACAAACGCTACATGAGACCTTTTTCCTTTAAGTCTGTCTGTTGTCTGACGCAGCTGAGGGAGGAGGCATGTAGAAATAGTAGGCGGGCAGAACTCGGCTTAAAGGCGCAGTACGACAAAACCACCCCCTGCTGGAAATCAGTATAAAACAGCATCTTGTAAAAGGTATAATGAAAAATCTGATGGGTATTTTGATCTGAAACTTTATATACACATTCTAGAGACGCAAAAGACTTATATTAAATCTGAAAAAAGGGGTAACTTAGGTGCCCTTTAAAACCTTGAATATTTTATGCGAAATGTGCTCTAATCAGAAGGGGACATAAGGGTCAAGAAAGGGGGTTACCATTACCACCTGCTGTAGTGTAGCTCTGTTTCTCCAGCCTGTGTTTGCATTGTTAACAGTGATTTGGATAGAACAGTTGAACAGCTGGTTTCTTCATCACTTCTCAGATTAGAACATTGCATCTTGTCTCATGAAATTCTATAAGAGTTCTCAGGGTCTGATATTTTGGATCCTTACACCAGCGAGCTGTTCTGCACATGCTTTGAGGACCCCCCAGTAATACCATCTGATCCAGCAGCCTTGTGTAGACTTCTGAGAATGTCAGTGTAATAGGTTAAGTGGTTGGTTGAGGAAGTGATCCTGGTGTAGGGTTCTTTATAGTCTCTTTTAAAATATAAGAGCAGATGATGTAAGTCTGAGGGTGCTGAATTGGCTTTAAAAAAATTAGACCTGACCTGACTGGTGTCCCTCTGGAATCTGACCCCGAAGTTTTTCACCTGCTTATGGACGGTTGTTGTTTTTGAACAGATTGTGGTGATTTACCTGCTGATTTTACTATTGTGCAAGGGTTTGAAAAAAAAAATTACCATTTTGAGGAAAATCACTAGTCAGACAATGCAAAATGAAAGATACAATGTCTGCACAGAGAGCTGAATTGTTGGCAGTGATTGAATATTTAAAGTTGGCAGAGGGAAAAAGGGTAAACATCTACTCAAATTTTGCATATGTGGGTAGAGCTGTACATGTCGAATTGCCACAGAGGTCAGGTTTCTTGACCTCTTTGGGTTAACCCATCTAAAGAACAGAGAACTGTTGAGCATTTCTTGGGTCTGGCTCATTCTTCATGTTACCATCGGCAATGAATAAAAGTATAGATATGACAGAAATTGGCTAAAGTCTGTGTGCACACTAAAATTAATTGGCTGAATATTTTGCCTATTGCATTAATGTCTATACGTACCTCTGTCAACGTACACCTGACTAAATGTCGACAATTTCCTGGCCCTACTTCTGTGCTGTCCCTGGAAAACATTACACTATTGGCACCAACATGTTATCATGATAAACTAGCTGCTTTGATTGCAGTTTTCTATTAACATATCACTCCTGACAACCAATCTAAGGAACCAGTGGCCAACACTGCTGACTGGGTACATCTTCGCCTGTGTAGGAGGAAGTGGAAGAAGCACAGGTGGTTTGAAACATACAAAGTCATTGCCAAAATGTCCCATTGTGTTAAGGTTGCTGGCAAGGGTGATACCACCTCTCATCGTGTGTTGAATGTGATAAACCTAATTGTTCTCTTATGCTGCGTTCACACCAGACGCGGAATGCGCGAATACATCGCGATATTCGCGTATAAATAGCCACGTGAGCATTTGAGCTTACTCGCTTCGTTCACGTGTCAAACTCCGCTTCATTTGCGCGTCAAATTCATTTCAGAACAGACGCGGATTCGCGTAATGGGCGAGGCTTCTGTCTGCCTGGTGACTCTAGCTTCATTGCTAAATGACTAACATGGATTTTATGAAGAAAATAACAGTGTTTATGTGTTTTATGAAGACTAAAAAACAGTGTCAATGCGTTTAGTGTAGTGTCTGAGTACACTACATCCTTTCAGAGGTGCATCCAGCTCTGTGAGCTTATAAACTCCTTCAGAAACTGAACCTGGAGACGGAGGCTTTCAGTGGTGCTTCTGATTAAGCCAAGCCCAGTTTGATGAACTGTTTCCCAGGGGAATTTCTCCAGCTGACACCGACAACAGGCGATACATCACAATCACGCCCCCACAAGAGCAAGCTTCTGATTGGTTAACACGGAGAGAATGTCCGCTAAAGTTCAAATTATCGAACGCTAGTGATTCGCATGAAAAGCTTAATTTGCGCATATCGTGCCATTCGTGCGTATCGCGCCGCAGGATGTCTATTCGCACATTTGCATTGACTTAACATGTAAATCACTCGCACTTGATGCGCGTTCTGCGTCTGGTGTGAACGCAGCATTACAGAAACCAGTGTGGACCTGACCTCTCAGGTCCAAGAGGGGGAGACTGGGACTGATACATTACATATCCCTCCTGACAACCAATCTAAGGATTCAGAATCTAAGTCTGAATTAGTTGAAATATTAGCCCCTTTCACACATATAGACCTTTCCAGAAAATTGCCGGCAATTTTCCGGAAAGGTTGTATGTGTGAACAGGCCCTTTTTGAAAATACCGGTAAATTCGTTCTGGCTATTTTCCGGAAAGAGAAGTTATAACATTACCGGCAATTTGCCGGAATGCTGCGCTGTGTGAATGCTTAAGGAAGATTACCGTAATAAGCGCGTGCACGTCTAGAACGTGCTGACAAGAGACGTCTGCTTTAGCCAATCACAACAGTCAGACGCATTTACATCCGCGAGGTTTATGAGCATAAAAGCCTTTGAATATTTTTCCAGACACATTTAGCTGCTAGAAGTTAGTCAGATCACGTTTATATGTTCTTCTTAATGCCAACTGTGTAAATAATCATCGATGAGATGTTATGATAAGCTGTTGTTTGTTTACCTTCAAGCTTTGCGTGCGCCTATGAGCGCCTGCACACGCACATATTATGAACATCTCGACATGCAAAAGTGATCCTGCGAAAGTTGTTCACAATATTGATCATCCACAGAGTTTGTAATGTAGTCAAATGTTTACAAATACAAGCGCAGCCGTTTAAAGCTCATCTGTGGTGAATGATGTCAGAATTTACCGGTATTTTGGAATGGATGTGTGAATGCTCTTTTCCGGAAAATTTCCGTAACGTCCTCGCCTGTGTGAACAGCGCTTTTTTGAATATACCGGTAAAGTCGTTCCGGAAATTTTCCGGATATTTACCGGTATCACTGTGTGAAAGGGGCTAATGTCTGTTTTACAGGGTGAGCACTGTTTCTATACTCCAGCTAGGGTGTGGCCTGGACAAACTAGACTGTAACTGGAAACTGGAAAGTAGCCCATTATAGGCTTTAAGGGTTTAATTTATTTAAAAAAAAATTTTTTTCTTGTTACTTTTACCACATTTTCTGTTTATATGATATTGTGATATTTTTTGTTTTATCCCTCTACCGCACGCATTATAATAAACCTGTAAAAAAAAAAAAAAAAGTGACTTTTTTTCTTACTTGAAATGCTGTAAAAAAATTGGTTGTATGGTTTAAGGTACTTTATGAAATGTTGCCATATTGTTGCCAATCTTGCCAACAACGTCCAACAGTGGATTTACCTGAGAAATTTTAAATTTAAAACTTTCCTTATAATTAATATATTTTTTGGTTTGAAATAATTTAATTAATGTTGCAGCATTATGAGCTTTAACACAGAACTTAAAAATGACACCTTATACATACTTTACCACAACTCTTATTCCAATAGCTTTTATTTATTCCATTCTTTTTTGCTTAAAGGGCACATATTTTAGCCCTTTTTTGAGATTTAATACTAATATTATGGTTTTTCTGAGTGTGCCAATGTAGGTTCAGATCCAAATGCAATTCAGATATTGTTATTATGCTGTGTTAAAAAGTGTAAATTTAGAGGCGTGTACAAGGGTTGCTGTTTTGGGGTGTGTTGTTTAACATGATAATGAGTTTCGACTGCCCGCCCAACGTAACAAGGGGGCGGAGCCAAGAGCGCGTCTGCTTTGTGCACCGTATCACAGAGGCAGACCGTAAGAGTCATCATGAGTGAGAGGAACACAATTCAACCCTACATATATGACCCAGACTCGGACACAGATCAAGCAGAGTCGACTGTTGAGGAATCTATAATCTGAATGTGCCAGAATGTGTCAGAGTGGTACATACAAAATATTTTATGTTTTTGTATACTTTTACAGCCGCTATGTAACTATGCATGCGCCATCCGTAATTTGTTTGATAAAGTTCGCGAACGTCATGCGTTACGTCAAACACAGACAAGACATAAAGATATCCACAAAGATAAATTTTGCATTGGTATGATTTATTCGTAATTCATGAATATTGACGTTGACAAATATTGGCAGGTGCTTGTGTGGCAAATGTGAAAAAATGCCAACTGAGGCTGAAAATGTATGCTGCAGGGAGATACCGCAGGTAAATTTCCAGTTTATGTTAACGTTGCTGCTCTAAAGACATCGAATGAGATAATAAACAGCATACCTGTGTCGTGTAATAAGGTTAGAAGACGAATGGATCAACTGGAAGTGCAACCCTCGTGCATGACGGAGCATCCAGGAATGGATCCCGTTTGCTTCAATATTTATTCCTTGCAAAATGCATTGAATATATACAAAGCAGACTATGGTCCCCTGCGACTTTGTGGAGTGTAAAAGTGAGTTTAAATAAATTGAAAGAATAGCAGGTTACCTTGTTCATGATCTGCATGCTCACTTTCTTTTTAAGCACATTAACGCTGTGTAGTCAATAAAATAGCGATAAAGTTGGTTTTATATCCGCACATTCAGGAGTCCCTGTATTGTTTACCATGGTAGTTTAAACAATCGATCGGATTTAGCATGCAAGTATGACTTGTAAACAACATTAACACTATCTAATTGACTGTAAACAATGTTGTACTTTGTCATTTGCTGCTAATACGATTTCCCTGTTTTGAATTTGCAAAGAATACTTTACTGAAATGATACTATTAAGGAGAATGTCCGAATATCTGAATATAAAACCAACTTTACCTCAATGTCAATAAAAATGAAATACGTACCTTTTTTTATTGCTGCTATTTCTGAGATGACAATTTGAATGACTTCATAAAAGGCTGAGTAATGCATGTACTTTTTATTGAAAAATAATTTTAAATTCACTAAACATTAATATATAAACTCTTAAAATATATAAAAATCAGTATGGCATAGAAACATCAACACTTCAGAAAAGATGCTTAAATTCCTGAGTCATATAAAAACTTTATATTGAAGTATAAATTAAAATGTGATTGGCAAATATAAAATGTATCCTTGTGCAAATATAAAATATAAACTCCAAGTAGTCACTTTGTTGAATGAAATACAATTGTCCATGAACATTAGAAAGTACAGTATATCTACAAACACATACAAACATATCAAACATACATTGGCAGTTGAATAAACAAAATATGACTTCTGAAATTTTGTTAAAGCTAGTTATTTTATCAAAAATAAAAATGAATATGTGATAACTCTTAAGTTCAAATTGTAGTGCAATTTCTAAAACAATGTTTCATTATTATGTCTCTGTTAGACAGTGCCGCTTTTTGGCTTATCGGAGCTTTGAGAGCTGGTGTTGGGGTTTCCTCGGGCGGAGAGTCCGTGTTGTGATTCCTGCCTGTGTGGTGCTGAAGATTCGAAGACAGTTTCCTGAAGAGCAGGGCAGCTATGTGGGTTTTAGGATAGCTATTGATTGAAGCGGGTCACCCTGCTGGAGATAGCCTCCTCCATCTCAGGTCGATCGTAGGCTGATGATAGAGCAGGTGGTATGTGAATTCCCAACACTTCATCAACATAGGGTGATGGGTCCACAAACACTTGGTTGAAGTTGAGGTCCAGCAGCTCTTCTACATAACCTGTGCAATATAACAGTTATCTCTTTAGTAACTTAATTTTGTATTTTGAGTAGTGAGTTGTCATTGTGAATGTAAAGTGCAATTATTTTTATTTATTTATTGAAGTATTAATAAAACTATAAACATTTATATACATACTGAAAGTTTGCTGCGTCTTCACTTCTCGGACCCTATACTCTCCTTTCTTTGCCTTTGGAAAGGCAAGCTTGTAAATAGGTTTACCAGTTGCTGATGTGGCCTGGGGACGCACGGCATTTTCATTGTAATGCAGTGCAGCCAAGTACAACCTAACAAAAAGAAAAATGTAAATGACGTACCATGACAAGACTGTATAGTATTGTAAATATTAATTTCTGATCATTGGCTTTACCTGCATAGCATCCCTAGAAATGGGAATACCACATTTTTGGGTGCAAACCGCAGTATGACGCTGTGGAAAGCTTCAACAGTTGACGTCTGGTGGTGAGGACTTAGCTTGGCCACATCCTTCAATATTCTCTTGTTAGCGAGAACTTTCTCCAGCTTGTAGAATGGCATCGCTGCTAAACAAGCAAAAATTTAAGGTATTAGAGTCTGAATCAAAAACAAATCTGAACAAAGAAACAAGCTCTATTTTGAATTAGTTTTAATCGCAAAGAATATTTTATTTGTCTGTATACAACTTACCAGCCGACAGCCATTTGTTCTCGTCTCTGCTGATCCGTTGCGGATGCAGACAAGCCGGATAATTGAGGTCTTCATGTACATGTTTGTCTTGTACATGGTTTAAGATAGAGGTCCACTTTGCAACTCTTTCAGGACCTGTTGTGGATGATGCAGCAGTCCAGTAGATGTGTTTTTTGATGCTACGCAACCATTTACGCAACTTCTCACACCCCTTTATCTGGCATATCTTGTCCAGTTTTTTGGAAATGCCTGGAAATTAAAGAAAAAAAAGACATCAACACAAAAATAATAATAAACATGTAAGAACTGTAAATAGCAATTTAATCTTAAGTAAATTAATAACTGCTAAATTACATACCTTTCTGGATATGCCACACATCGTAAAACTGAGTGACATTTCGATCCCTGAGATATTTCTGTATTTGAGGATGTTGGTCTGTGATGATGCATTCCAGACGAACACCGCAGGCATCCAACAGGTCAAGGCTTCTCTTTAGGCCTTCTTTTTCCATATGGTAACTGCCGCCCGCCTCATTACTCTATAAAATTTTAAATAAGGTAAAAAAATATATATTAAAAATCACACATTTTCCATCCAAAATATTATGCTAGTTCACATAACACTTTTCTGTATTACCTGGACTAACTGTAGGTCGACCACTGTGTTAGTTGCAAGGTCCATCATTGTATAACTCCCATACTTGGCCGAGTGACCTTCAAGAACAAACCGTACATAATTATTCTAAACACATTTTTGGAATAATTGTAATGTATTTCATATTTATTTTTTTTATTAGACTGTATTGAATTAGAAATTAAATCTTTTGACTAAATACCTGGGGAGTCAGCCCTCATATCTCCTCCAACAATCACATTCTCTCTTCGACTGAGCTGTTCTAGCATTTCACTCTGCCAATTTCTCCACTTGTGGACAATAGCAGGTTCAATGCAAGGTCTTGCATGACGGCGAAATGAATTATATTTAAAAATGTGTAGTTTCATGGCAGCAAATAACTGACAACAGAGAGGAGAATTTTTAGTACAATGTGCATGGACCCTGTGACAAAATTTATATTATGTTTCTAAAAGAAATGTGATCAATTTTGATAGATAACTACCTTTTCAACTACAAAAAATTATGCACCACTCAAGTAGACTGCAGCAGAAAGATGCAGGTTGCCAGCTGGAGTACTACCAATAATTGGCTGACTGTTCCATTTTCTTACAAACTCGCAGAGTGGGCAGACTTGCTGTACGCTCAGAAATGTCCCAAGCCTTTGTGACTTTACATCACATCTCCTCTGACACACTGGGCAGTCACTGAAGAGCTCCATGAGGCATGTTTCATAGACAATGAACTTGGCAATGTTATGAACTGGGCATTCTTGGATTCTGTAAAAATAAATATACACATGTACATAATTTTTTAAAAAAATGATGATGAATGTTATGATGACAATACACAATCTTTCAAATAATTTACATAATGCATAAACTCACGACAAGTCTGTTGGTTCAGTTGCAGATGTGCATTCCTCTGCAGGGTCAAATCTCACATCTGAGTCTTGGGCTATAATTTTTGACTCGGTCAAAGTCTCTTCGGCTTCTTCTTCTTCCTCCTCCTCCTCCAGCTCCAGATGAGGTCTTTTTAGTGAAGGTTTGAGGGGTGTCGAAGTCATAAACGCAGTAGAGGACGCTAATGGTACAGTCAGTTCAAAACTGGATACTGTTGTCTGGACACCTATAGTATAATTTTATGATTAATCTCATTGCACGTTTATAAAGATAATAAAACACGTTTCTAATGCAGCAACTTAAAATAAACTGAGAAATTTTAACTTACTTGTACTCCTGCGTTTAGCCTGAAGCGTCCTAAAAGACAACTGGGTACCAACACTGTGTAAAGATGTGTGAAATGGTTCTGTCTGGCAACAAACATCCACCTTGTTGCTCTTTGTCGACGTCGTGGCCTTTGTAAGAAAACATACATTTTTTAAAATGACCTTTATTTGATTAAAACATACCGATCTTATTGTAAACAACTGCAGACCACATGCAAGTACAGTGAAAAAAAATCACAACAAACATCCCACATACATAACAAACTTTAGCTGTAACTTAGTCAGTGGTAATGCTTTATTACAATGTTTAATTTTTTCTACCATTTCTGTTTCTGATGGCTAAAACCCCTTTATGGACACATTAACAATTAAAGCTTCGAGTATTTAGACTGTTTTAGAAAAGCACAATAGCTGTAAACGCGCAAACATCCGAAGTAGCTTTAGCCGCAGATGCTATTCATTTCTGCTTAACATTACAGCATACACATTTCAACAAGCATCCCACATAAACAACAAACTTTAGCTGTAGCCAGTACTGGTCACTGCTTTATTACAATGTTTCTATTTTTCTACGGCTTCTTTTTCTAATGGCTAAAATCCCTTCTTGTACACACTACCACTTATAGCTTCGATTATTTAGATTGTTTTAGAAAAACATAATAGCAGTGAACACGTGCAAACAAACATCCGAAGCAACTTTGGCTGCTTTTAACTTTTAGATGCTATTCATTTCGGCTTACCATTACAGTACAACAAACATTTAACAACAACAAACTTTAGCTGTAGCCAGTGGTACTGCTTTTTACAATGTTGCTATTTTTCTACGGTTTCTGTTTCTAATGGCTAAACCCCCTTCATGTACACACTACCATTTGCAGCTTCGAGTATTTAGACTGTTTTTGAAAAGCACAATAAGAGGTAAACACATGCAAACAAACATCCGAAGCTACTTTAGCCGCAGATGCTATTCATCGGCTTATCATAACTAGAATGCTAAGGCTAGAAGTACATAAAAATGTAATACTTACTTGAAGTGAGGCAGGATCACGTATTGTAGGAACTGATCCAGTTTTCAAAAACAATTTTCTCGCGAATCCGCAGTTGTATTGTCCCGCGTTCTCGAGGCAGTCTACGCTAAAGTGGTTAGCGCAAACATACAACAGTTTTGGTACATTTTCAGGCACCTTGTCTTCAAAGATAAAACTCAGCCACTTAAGCCTCTGTTGCTCATTTGCAGGAAGACGGTGAAGGCTCTTGTGCTGAGCCTTACATCCTAAAATAGCACAAGGGTGTTCTCTTGGTGGCATCGCTTCGACGTACACGCTGATAATGGCGGAAACGGCAAACTCAGGATATGTTAATACGCGCAGCTGTCAATCAATTCGGTGGGCGGGGGGAATCGCACACCTACGTAATGGTGCGATCGATTTGAAAATAGCTCCAATTGGCCGACCCTTTTTTTTTAAGTTAAATTGAAAAAAAAGGACTGGGTGTGTTCATATCACCCCAGTATGATGGTCTATACACTATACCAACACACAGATCTGTCCAAACAGCTTGAAAAGAAGATTTTTTACAATAGGTGCCCTTTAATATTATAGAAAACAATCATAATATTGTATTATCATGTATACAACATACAGAATATATATATATATATATATATATATATATATATATATATATATATATTGTAGCGAGCGATTACATGCCACGTCGCCCTGGTCGCTAATTTCACCCAGCTGGACCATCATCAAGCCAGGATCGCTCACAGCTGGACGGCATCAAGCAGAGAGACATATAAGCCCAACCTACGCCAGGAGAAGATGAGCTTCATTCTTTCTATGACTCCCTGTGCTAATGCTTGTCTCTCTGTCTCTCCATAGCGGACTCCAGCTCGTGACGATCCTTCACCCGACTACTCACTGTCCTTCACCTACTTCCCGGAGCACCAGAGCACCTCACCTTGAAGAAGAGCACCTTTTACACAACGCACAATTTGTAAATAAAGCACCCCTCCGGGGACTTGTCTGTAAACTCATCCTGTTGTGCTGCTGTTTTCCCTCTGCCTCGCTACAACTGGTGGAGAATGTGCGCTTTTTCAGAGGGAAAAAAATTCAGGACTTACCAGTAAGAAGAAGTAACCACTGAATTTTCTCTGTTTTTCTTCTGTTTACAGACAGGCATCCGCTCTCTCTCTCTCTCTCACTCACGCTCTCTTACTCGGCTGTCATCCCCTCCTGAGTCATGTCGATCGAAGAGGTAGTACGCCATCTAGCGGAAATCTCAAGAAGACAACAAGTGATAACTGAACAACTCACCGCCAGACAAGACAGTATGGAACAACAGCTCCGCCAAGCGGCCGGTTCCAGCCAGTTCTCTGAGGTGAGCGCTCATAAATTCATCACAAAACTCAGCGACCTGGACGATATTGATGCTTACCTGCACACCTTCGAGGTAATCGCGGAAAGAGAGAGATGGCCGAAGGAAAGTTGGGCGAGGATGTTGGCACCATTCCTGACTGGAGAAGCTCAAAGAGCTTATTTCGCATTAGAGACACCGAAAAACGACGACTATAAAGCATTAAAGAAGGAGATACTCGCCAGAATGGGACTCTCCAACATAAGCGCAGCACAACAATTTTCTCAGTGGTCATATGATGACAAACAGCCGGTACGGACCCAAGCAGCCAACTTATCCAGATTGGGAAGATTATGGTTGCTAGGAGGAGATCCAACCGCAGTCCAGGTCGCTGAGAAAGTGGTCATTGAAAAGATGATAAGGGCGCTACCCAGACGGCTCCGCACACTTACCAGCATGAGGAACCCCGACTCGCTGGCCGCTTTGGTGGAGGCGGTGGAGCTGGCAGAAGCTCACGTGGCCCGGGAGACTGGGGAGAGAGCGGCTCTGCCACCCCGGAGGGTAAATGCGCCATGGCGACCGGTGGAGGGCACAGCACGACCAGGCAGCAGACCGGCGGTCCCCAGCCCAGTCGACGAGCCGATGCCCACAGAGCCAACATCACTCTCGACCCCGGCCTGGACGGCAGGGTGCGTGGTACATCGCAACGTCCCTCCCGAAGCTCCCACCCGAAAAGTATGCTTAGACGGGAAAACGCAGACGGCCACACTGGATACAGGAAGTGCAATAACACTGGTCCACCCAAACACATTAAAATCCCATCAAGAAGGGAAAGGTCGAATCCCGATTACATGCGTACACGGTGATACCCGCCACGTACCCTCCCAAAGAGTCACCATAGCGACGAAGTCGGGAAGCTGGCGCATCGAAGTAGGAGTGGTTTCAGATCTTCCAGTACCCCTTCTTCTGGGCAGAGACTGGCCGGGGTTCGATGATCTCCTCACCCACCATCAGGCTCGATCGGCTCGTTCGAAGAAGAACAGCAAGGGACGGGCTCAACGGGACCGCCAACCAGCGCTGATGGCCACCGAGAGCGACAGAGGGGGTGAGTCATCATCGGCTAACCTGTACTATGATCTTTTCCAACAGATTACCGCAGGTGGCGATTTCGGAAGAGCACAGCGTGAAGACGAAACGTTGAAGCACTGCTGGCCACAAGTCCGGATCATAGACGGTAACGAACGGTTTCCCAGCCCTCACCCCCTCCCACATTTTATTGTACAAAATGGTCTGCTGTACTGTGTCGCAGAGAGGCGGGGGGAAACGAAGACGCTATTGGTCGTCCCGAGGACCAAAAGGGAGACGGTTCTGGAACTGGCACATACTCACCCGATGGCAGGACATCTAGGAGCAGCCAACACGATCAAAAGGATCAGAGATCGTTTCCACTGGCCCGGGTTGGATGGAGAAGTCAAGAGGTATTGTCAGGCATGCGACATCTGCCAAAGAACGTCTCCCCAACGACCACCCCCCAGCCCTCTGATACCATTACCCATCATTGAGGTGCCCTTCAACCGCATTGGCATGGACTTGATAGGGCCTTTGCCGAAGTCGGCCCGGGGACATGAACACATCCTTGTCATCCTCGACTACGCCACCAGATATCCAGAAGCGATCCCTCTGAGAAAAGCCACGTCATCGGCAATCGCTAAGGAGCTGTTTTTATTATGCAGCCGAGTAGGAATACCAGCAGAGATACTGACCGACCAGGGCACCCCATTCATGTCCCGGTTGATGGCAGACCTCTGCCGCCTCCTAAAGGTAAAGCAAATAAAAACTTCTGTTTATCATCCGCAGACTGATGGCTTGGTGGAGCGCTTTAATAAGACGCTGAAGCAGATGCTCCGCAGGGTGGTGGCAGAGGATGGGCGCGACTGGGACCTCATGATCCCGTACGTGCTTTTCGGGATCAGAGAAGTTCCCCAAGGATCTACAGGTTTCACACCCTTTGAACTGCTGTTCGGCCGCCAACCACGAGGGCTATTGGACGTGGCTCGTCAAGCTTGGGAACAAGAGCCAGCCCCACAACGGTCAGTGATTGAGCACGTGCGGGACATGAGAGGACGAATAGAAAAAGTCATGCCCATCGTCAAACAACATCTGACCGAAGCCCAGCGCGCCCAACAGAGATTATATAACCGGCCCGCCCAACCCAGAGAGTTCCATCCAGGGGACAAGGTAATGATCCTGATACCTACCACCACCTCGAAGTTTTTGGCATCCTGGAAGGGGCCATATACAGTGGTAGAAAGGGTAGGGCCGGTAAACTATCGAGTCCGTCAGCCGGGACGAAGAAGAGAACAACTTTACCATATCAATTTGATGAAGAAATGGGTTGCAGCTCCAGGTCATCTAGTTGCCTTCTCAGAAGAAACTTCTCCCGTTGTCCATATAGGTGAGCAACTCTCACCGAATCAGAAGGCAGAGCTGCAAGCCTTGGTCGGTCAGTTCAGGGATGTGTTCTCAGAGAAACCGGGCCGAACCACCATCATCCAGCACGACATCATCACCCCACCTGGCACCATCGTCCGGCAGAGGCCTTATCGAGTACCAGAAGCTCGCCGGCTGGCTATCAACGAGGAGATCCAAAAGATGAGGAAATTGGGAATCATCGAACCATCTCGTAGCTCGTGGTCCAGCCCCATAGTGATGGTCCCCAAACCCGTCGGCACCCTCCGTTTCTGCAATGACTTCAGGAAGCTGAATGAAATTTCCAAATTCGACGGGTACCCCATGCCTCGGGTGGACGAGCTGCTGGATCGACTGGGTGGAGCCCGATTCATATCCACGATCGACCTCACCAAAGGCTACTGGCAATTACCACTAAGTGAAAGCGCCAAGGAGAAAACCGCCTTCTCCACTCCCGGTGGGCACTGGCAATACCGGGTTCTTCCCTTCGGGCTCCACGGGGCTCCAGCAACATTCCAGCGAATGATGGATATCCTGCTGAGACCCCACCAGCCGTATGCAGCAGCATACCTCGACGACCTTATCGTCCACTCCGAGTCATGGGAAGAACATCTATCCCGGTTACGGAGGGTGCTCCTTGATCTCCGTAGGGCTGGGCTCACAGCTAATCCCAAGAAATGCCACCTGGGTCTAGCAGAAGCCAAATACCTCGGTTTCCACATCGGTAGAGGTCTCATACAGCCACAACAGAACAAGATCAGAGTACTACAAGAAACTCCACAACCCACCACAAAGACCCAGGTACGTGCATTTCTGGGGTTAGCGGATAGACGGTAGACGGTAACGAACGGTTTCCCAGCCCTCACCCCCTCCCACATTTTATTGTACAAAATGGTCTGCTGTACTGTGTCGCAGAGAGGCGGGGGGAAACGAAGACGCTATTGGTCGTCCCGAGGACCAAAAGGGAGACGGTTCTGGAACTGGCACATACTCACCCGATGGCAGGACATCTAGGAGCAGCCAACACGATCAAAAGGATCAGAGATCGTTTCCACTGGCCCGGGTTGGATGGAGAAGTCAAGAGGTATTGTCAGGCATGCGACATCTGCCAAAGAACGTCTCCCCAACGACCACCCCCCAGCCCTCTGATACCATTACCCATCATTGAGGTGCCCTTCAACCGCATTGGCATGGACTTGATAGGGCCTTTGCCGAAGTCGGCCCGGGGACATGAACACATCCTTGTCATCCTCGACTACGCCACCAGATATCCAGAAGCGATCCCTCTGAGAAAAGCCACGTCATCGGCAATCGCTAAGGAGCTGTTTTTATTATGCAGCCGAGTAGGAATACCAGCAGAGATACTGACCGACCAGGGCACCCCATTCATGTCCCGGTTGATGGCAGACCTCTGCCGCCTCCTAAAGGTAAAGCAAATAAAAACTTCTGTTTATCATCCGCAGACTGATGGCTTGGTGGAGCGCTTTAATAAGACGCTGAAGCAGATGCTCCGCAGGGTGGTGGCAGAGGATGGGCGCGACTGGGACCTCATGATCCCGTACGTGCTTTTCGGGATCAGAGAAGTTCCCCAAGGATCTACAGGTTTCACACCCTTTGAACTGCTGTTCGGCCGCCAACCACGAGGGCTATTGGACGTGGCTCGTCAAGCTTGGGAACAAGAGCCAGCCCCACAACGGTCAGTGATTGAGCACGTGCGGGACATGAGAGGACGAATAGAAAAAGTCATGCCCATCGTCAAACAACATCTGACCGAAGCCCAGCGCGCCCAACAGAGATTATATAACCGGCCCGCCCAACCCAGAGAGTTCCATCCAGGGGACAAGGTAATGATCCTGATACCTACCACCACCTCGAAGTTTTTGGCATCCTGGAAGGGGCCATATACAGTGGTAGAAAGGGTAGGGCCGGTAAACTATCGAGTCCGTCAGCCGGGACGAAGAAGAGAACAACTTTACCATATCAATTTGATGAAGAAATGGGTTGCAGCTCCAGGTCATCTAGTTGCCTTCTCAGAAGAAACTTCTCCCGTTGTCCATATAGGTGAGCAACTCTCACCGAATCAGAAGGCAGAGCTGCAAGCCTTGGTCGGTCAGTTCAGGGATGTGTTCTCAGAGAAACCGGGCCGAACCACCATCATCCAGCACGACATCATCACCCCACCTGGCACCATCGTCCGGCAGAGGCCTTATCGAGTACCAGAAGCTCGCCGGCTGGCTATCAACGAGGAGATCCAAAAGATGAGGAAATTGGGAATCATCGAACCATCTCGTAGCTCGTGGTCCAGCCCCATAGTGATGGTCCCCAAACCCGACGGCACCCTCCGTTTCTGCAATGACTTCAGGAAGCTGAATGAAATTTCCAAATTCGACGGGTACCCCATGCCTCGGGTGGACGAGCTGCTGGATCGACTGGGTGGAGCCCGATTCATATCCACGATCGACCTCACCAAAGGCTACTGGCAATTACCACTAAGTGAAAGCGCCAAGGAGAAAACCGCCTTCTCCACTCCCGGTGGGCACTGGCAATACCGGGTTCTTCCCTTCGGGCTCCACGGGGCTCCAGCAACATTCCAGCGAATGATGGATATCCTGCTGAGACCCCACCAGCCGTATGCAGCAGCATACCTCGACGACCTTATCGTCCACTCCGAGTCATGGGAAGAACATCTATCCCGGTTACGGAGGGTGCTCCTTGATCTCCGTAGGGCTGGGCTCACAGCTAATCCCAAGAAATGCCACCTGGGTCTAGCAGAAGCCAAATACCTCGGTTTCCACATCGGTAGAGGTCTCATACAGCCACAACAGAACAAGATCAGAGTACTACAAGAAACTCCACAACCCACCACAAAGACCCAGGTACGTGCATTTCTGGGGTTAGCGGGCTACTATAGATGTTTCATTCCCAATTTCTCATCCATAGCCAGCCCTTTGACAGACCTGACCAGAAAGGGGCAGCCAGAGAGGATACAATGGAACAGAGAAGCAGATGGCGCGTTCCAAGCCCTGAAGACGGCACTGACATCCTCACCGGTACTGCACGCACCTGACTTTGGCTGCCCCTTCATTCTACAGACAGACGCTTCCGACTCGGGCCTGGGCGCGGTCCTCTCCCAGGTCCACGGCGATGAAGAACATCCCATCATGTACGTGAGTCAGAAGCTTACCCCTGCAGAGACCCGGTACGTAACGGTAGAAAAAGAGGCCCTGGCGATCAAGTGGGCAATCCTGGAGCTCAGGTATTATCTCCTTGGCAGAAGATTCACCCTGGTGACCGACCACGCTCCACTTCAATGGATGTCAACAGCGAAAAATAACAACGCTCGAGTCACCAGATGGTTCCTGTCGCTCCAGGATTATAACTTCACAGTTCAACATCGAGCCGGGGCCTCCCACGGAAACGCCGACGGGCTCTCAAGGCTATGGTCAGGATGGGCAGGTCTGTCAAAACATTCTACCCCCCCTCTCAATACTCTACCTTTTCTCCGCAGGACACCCAGGACCAGGACGACGCTAAGGGGGGGGGGATGTAGCGAGCGATTACATGCCACGTCGCCCTGGTCGCTAATTTCACCCAGCTGGACCATCATCAAGCCAGGATCGCTCACAGCTGGACGGCATCAAGCAGAGAGACATATAAGCCCAACCTACGCCAGGAGAAGATGAGCTTCATTCTTTCTATGACTCCCTGTGCTAATGCTTGTCTCTCTGTCTCTCCATAGCGGACTCCAGCTCGTGACGATCCTTCACCCGACTACTCACTGTCCTTCACCTACTTCCCGGAGCACCAGAGCACCTCACCTTGAAGAAGAGCACTTTTTACACAACGCACAATTTGTAAATAAAGCACCCCTCCGGGGACTTGTCTGTAAACTCATCCTGTTGTGCCGCTGTTTTCCCTCTGCCTCGCTACAACTGGTGGAGAATGTGCGCTTTTTCAGAGGGAAAAAAATTCAGGACTTACCAGTAAGAAGAAGTAACCACTGAATTTTCTCTGTTTTTCTTCTGTTTACAGACAGGCATCCGCTCTCTCTCTCTCTCTCACTCACGCTCTCTTACTCGGCTGTCATCCCCTCCTGAGTCATGTCGATCGAAGAGGTAGTACGCCATCTAGCGGAAATCTCAAGAAGGCAACAAGTGATAACTGAACAACTCACCGCCAGACAAGACAGTATGGAACAACAGCTCCGCCAAGCAGCCGGTTCCAGCCAGTTCTCTGAGGTGAGCGCTCATAAATTCATCACAAAACTCAGCGACCTGGACGATATTGATGCTTACCTGCACACCTTCGAGGTAATCGCGGAAAGAGAGAGATGGCCGAAGGAAAGTTGGGCGAGGATGTTGGCACCATTCCTGACTGGAGAAGCTCAAAGAGCTTATTTCGCATTAGAGACACCGAAAAACGACGACTATAAAGCATTAAAGAAGGAGATACTCGCCAGAATGGGACTCTCCAACATAAGCGCAGCACAACAATTTTCTCAGTGGTCATATGATGACAAACAGCCGGTACGGACCCAAGCAGCCAACTTATCCAGATTGGGAAGATTATGGTTGCTAGGAGGAGATCCAACCGCAGTCCAGGTCGCTGAGAAAGTGGTCATTGAAAAGATGATAAGGGCGCTACCCAGACGGCTCCGCACACTTACCAGCATGAGGAACCCCGACTCGCTGGCCGCTTTGGTGGAGGCGGTGGAGCTGGCAGAAGCTCACGTGGCCCGGGAGACTGGGGAGAGAGCGGCTCTGCCACCCCGGAGGGTAAATGCGCCATGGCGACCGGTGGAGGGCACAGCACGACCAGGCAGCAGACCGGCGTCCCCAGCCCAGTCGACGAGCCGATGCCCACAGAGCCAACATCACTCTCGACCCCGGCCTGGACGGCAGGGTGAGTGGTACATCGCAACGTCCCTCCCGAAGCTCCCACCCGAAAAGTATGCTTAGACGGGAAAACGCAGACGGCCACACTGGATACAGGAAGTGCAATAACACTGGTCCACCCAAACACATTAAAATCCCATCAAGAAGGGAAAGGTCGAATCCCGATTACATGCGTACACGGTGATACCCGCCACGTACCCTCCCAAAGAGTCACCATAGCGACGAAGTCGGGAAGCTGGCGCATCGAAGTAGGAGTGGTTTCAGATCTTCCAGTACCCCTTCTTCTGGGCAGAGACTGGCCGGGGTTCGATGATCTCCTCACCCACCATCAGGCTCGATCGGCTCGTTCGAAGAAGAACAGCAAGGGACGCGCTCAACGGGACCGCCAACCAGCGCTGATGGCCACCGAGAGCGACAGAGGGGGTGAGTCATCATCGGCTAACCTGTACTATGATCTTTTCCAACAGATTACCGCAGGTGGCGATTTCGGAAGAGCACAGCGTGAAGACGAAACGTTGAAGCACTGCTGGCCACAAGTCCGGATCATAGACGGTAACGAACGGTTTCCCAGCCCTCACCCCCTCCCACATTTTATTGTACAAAATGGTCTGCTGTACTGTGTCGCAGAGAGGCGGGGGGAAACGAAGACGCTATTGGTCGTCCCGAGGACCAAAAGGGAGACGGTTCTGGAACTGGCACATACTCACCCGATGGCAGGACATCTAGGAGCAGCCAACACGATCAAAAGGATCAGAGATCGTTTCCACTGGCCCGGGTTGGATGGAGAAGTCAAGAGGTATTGTCAGGCATGCGACATCTGCCAAAGAACGTCTCCCCAACGACCACCCCCCAGCCCTCTGATACCATTACCCATCATTGAGGTGCCCTTCAACCGCATTGGCATGGACTTGATAGGGCCTTTGCCGAAGTCGGCCCGGGGACATGAACACATCCTTGTCATCCTCGACTACGCCACCAGATATCCAGAAGCGATCCCTCTGAGAAAAGCCACGTCATCGGCAATCGCTAAGGAGCTGTTTTTATTATGCAGCCGAGTAGGAATACCAGCAGAGATACTGACCGACCAGGGCACCCCATTCATGTCCCGGTTGATGGCAGACCTCTGCCGCCTCCTAAAGGTAAAGCAAATAAAAACTTCTGTTTATCATCCGCAGACTGATGGCTTGGTGGAGCGCTTTAATAAGACGCTGAAGCAGATGCTCCGCAGGGTGGTGGCAGAGGATGGGCGCGACTGGGACCTCATGATCCCGTACGTGCTTTTCGGGATCAGAGAAGTTCCCCAAGGATCTACAGGTTTCACACCCTTTGAACTGCTGTTCGGCCGCCAACCACGAAGGCTATTGGACGTGGCTCGTCAAGCTTGGGAACAAGAGCCAGCCCCACAACGGTCAGTGATTGAGCACGTGCGGGACATGAGAGGACGAATAGAAAAAGTCATGCCCATCGTCAAACAACATCTGACCGAAGCCCAGCGCGCCCAACAGAGATTATATAACCGGCCCGCCCAACCCAGAGAGTTCCATCCAGGGGACAAGGTAATGATCCTGATACCTACCACCACCTCGAAGTTTTTGGCATCCTGGAAGGGGCCATATACAGTGGTAGAAAGGGTAGGGCCGGTAAACTATCGAGTCCGTCAGCCGGGACGAAGAAGAGAACAACTTTACCATATCAATTTGATGAAGAAATGGGTTGCAGCTCCAGGTCATCTAGTTGCCTTCTCAGAAGAAACTTCTCCCGTTGTCCATATAGGTGAGCAACTCTCACCGAATCAGAAGGCAGAGCTGCAAGCCTTGGTCGGTCAGTTCAGGGATGTGTTCTCAGAGAAACCGGGCCGAACCACCATCATCCAGCACGACATCATCACCCCACCTGGCACCATCGTCCGGCAGAGGCCTTATCGAGTACCAGAAGCTCGCCGGCTGGCTATCAACGAGGAGATCCAAAAGATGAGGAAATTGGGAATCATCGAACCATCTCGTAGCTCGTGGTCCAGCCCCATAGTGATGGTCCCCAAACCCGACGGCACCCTCCGTTTCTGCAATGACTTCAGGAAGCTGAATGAAATTTCCAAATTCGACGGGTACCCCATGCCTCGGGTGGACGAGCTGCTGGATCGACTGGGTGGAGCCCGATTCATATCCACGATCGACCTCACCAAAGGCTACTGGCAATTACCACTAAGTGAAAGCGCCAAGGAGAAAACCGCCTTCTCCACTCCCGGTGGGCACTGGCAATACCGGGTTCTTCCCTTCGGGCTCCACGGGGCTCCAGCAACATTCCAGCGAATGATGGATATCCTGCTGAGACCCCACCAGCCGTATGCAGCAGCATACCTCGACGACCTTATCGTCCACTCCGAGTCATGGGAAGAACATCTATCCCGGTTACGGAGGGTGCTCCTTGATCTTCGTAGGGCTGGGCTCACAGCTAATCCCAAGAAATGCCACCTGGGTCTAGCAGAAGCCAAATACCTCGGTTTCCACATCGGTAGAGGTCTCATACAGCCACAACAGAACAAGATCAGAGTACTACAAGAAACTCCACAACCCACCACTAAGACCCAGGTACGTGCATTTCTGGGGTTAGCGGGCTACTATAGATGTTTCATTCCCAATTTCTCATCCATAGCCAGCCCTTTGACAGACCTGACCAGAAAGGGGCAGCCAGAGAGGATACAATGGAACAGAGAAGCAGATGGCGCGTTCCAAGCCCTGAAGACGGCACTGACATCCTCACCGGTACTGCACGCACCTGACTTTGGCTGCCCCTTCATTCTACAGACAGACGCTTCCGACTCGGGCCTGGGCGCGGTCCTCTCCCAGGTCCACGGCGATGAAGAACATCCCATCATGTACGTGAGTCAGAAGCTTACCCCTGCAGAGACCCGGTACGTAACGGTAGAAAAAGAGGCCCTGGCGATCAAGTGGGCAATCCTGGAGCTCAGGTATTATCTCCTTGGCAGAAGATTCACCCTGGTGACCGACCACGCTCCACTTCAATGGATGTCAACAGCGAAAAATAACAACGCTCGAGTCACCAGATGGTTCCTGTCGCTCCAGGATTATAACTTCACAGTTCAACATCGAGCCGGGGCCTCCCACGGAAACGCCGACGGGCTCTCAAGGCTATGGTCAGGATGGGCAGGTCTGTCAAAACATTCTACCCCCCCTCTCAATACTCTACCTTTTCTCCGCAGGACACCCAGGACCAGGACGACGCTAAGGGGGGGGGGATGTAGCGAGCGATTACATGCCACGTCGCCCTGGTCGCTAATTTCACCCAGCTGGACCATCATCAAGCCAGGATCGCTCACAGCTGGACGGCATCAAGCAGAGAGACATATAAGCCCAACCTACGCCAGGAGAAGATGAGCTTCATTCTTTCTATGACTCCCTGTGCTAATGCTTGTCTCTCTGTCTCTCCATAGCGGACTCCAGCTCGTGACGATCCTTCACCCGACTACTCACTGTCCTTCACCTACTTCCCGGAGCACCAGAGCACCTCACCTTGAAGAAGAGCACCTTTTACACAACGCACAATTTGTAAATAAAGCACCCCTCCGGGGACTTGTCTGTAAACTCATCCTGTTGTGCCGCTGTTTTCCCTCTGCCTCGCTACAACTGGTGGAGAATGTGCGCTTTTTCAGAGGGAAAAAAATTCAGGACTTACCAGTAAGAAGAAGTAACCACTGAATTTTCTCTGTTTTTCTTCTGTTTACAGACAGGCATCCGCTCTCTCTCTCTCTCTCACTCACGCTCTCTTACTCGGCTGTCATCCCCTCCTGAGTCATGTCGATCGAAGAGGTAGTACGCCATCTAGCGGAAATCTCAAGAAGGCAACAAGTGATAACTGAACAACTCACCGCCAGACAAGACAGTATGGAACAACAGCTCCGCCAAGCAGCCGGTTCCAGCCAGTTCTCTGAGGTGAGCGCTCATAAATTCATCACAAAACTCAGCGACCTGGACGATATTGATGCTTACCTGCACACCTTCGAGGTAATCGCGGAAAGAGAGAGATGGCCGAAGGAAAGTTGGGCGAGGATGTTGGCACCATTCCTGACTGGAGAAGCTCAAAGAGCTTATTTCGCATTAGAGACACCGAAAAACGACGACTATAAAGCATTAAAGAAGGAGATACTCGCCAGAATGGGACTCTCCAACATAAGCGCAGCACAACAATTTTCTCAGTGGTCATATGATGACAAACAGCCGGTACGGACCCAAGCAGCCAACTTATCCAGATTGGGAAGATTATGGTTGCTAGGAGGAGATCCAACCGCAGTCCAGGTCGCTGAGAAAGTGGTCATTGAAAAGATGATAAGGGCGCTACCCAGACGGCTCCGCACACTTACCAGCATGAGGAACCCCGACTCGCTGGCCGCTTTGGTGGAGGCGGTGGAGCTGGCAGAAGCTCACGTGGCCCGGGAGACTGGGGAGAGAGCGGCTCTGCCTCCCCGGAGGGTAAATGCGCCATGGCGACCGGTGGAGGGCACAGCACGACCAGGCAGCAGACCGGCGGTCCCCAGCCCAGTCGACGAGCCGATGCCCACAGAGCCAACATCACTCTCGACCCCGGCCTGGACGGCAGGGTGCGTGGTACATCGCAACGTCCCTCCCGAAGCTCCCACCCGAAAAGTATGCTTAGACGGGAAAACGCAGACGGCCACACTGGATACAGGAAGTGCAATAACACTGGTCCACCCAAACACATTAAAATCCCATCAAGAAGGGAAAGGTCGAATCCCGATTACATGCGTACACGGTGATACCCGCCACGTACCCTCCCAAAGAGTCACCATAGCGACGAAGTCGGGAAGCTGGCGCATCGAAGTAGGAGTGGTTTCAGATCTTCCAGTACCCCTTCTTCTGGGCAGAGACTGGCCGGGGTTCGATGATCTCCTCACCCACCATCAGGCTCGATCGGCTCGTTCGAAGAAGAACAGCAAGGGACGCGCTCAACGGGACTGCCAACCAGCGCTGATGGCCACCGAGAGCGACAGAGGGGGTGAGTCATCATCGGCTAACCTGTACTATGATCTTTTCCAACAGATTACCGCAGGTGGCGATTTCGGAAGAGCACAGCGTGAAGACGAAACGTTGAAGCACTGCTGGCCACAAGTCCGGATCATAGACGGTAACGAACGGTTTCCCAGCCCTCACCCCCTCCCACATTTTATTGTACAAAATGGTCTGCTGTACTGTGTCGCAGAGAGGCGGGGGGAAACGAAGACGCTATTGGTCGTCCCGAGGACCAAAAGGGAGACGGTTCTGGAACTGGCACATACTCACCCGATGGCAGGACATCTAGGAGCAGCCAACACGATCAAAAGGATCAGAGATCGTTTCCACTGGCCCGGGTTGGATGGAGAAGTCAAGAGGTATTGTCAGGCATGCGACATCTGCCAAAGAACGTCTCCCCAACGACCACCCCCCAGCCCTCTGATACCATTACCCATCATTGAGGTGCCCTTCAACCGCATTGGCATGGACTTGATAGGGCCTTTGCCGAAGTCGGCCCGGGGACATGAACACATCCTTGTCATCCTCGACTACGCCACCAGATATCCAGAAGCGATCCCTCTGAGAAAAGCCACGTCATCGGCAATCGCTAAGGAGCTGTTTTTATTATGCAGCCGAGTAGGAATACCAGCAGAGATACTGACCGACCAGGGCACCCCATTCATGTCCCGGTTGATGGCAGACCTCTGCCGCCTCCTAAAGGTAAAGCAAATAAAAACTTCTGTTTATCATCCGCAGACTGATGGCTTGGTGGAGCGCTTTAATAAGACGCTGAAGCAGATGCTCCGCAGGGTGGTGGCAGAGGATGGGCGCGACTGGGACCTCATGATCCCGTACGTGCTTTTCGGGATCAGAGAAGTTCCCCAAGGATCTACAGGTTTCACACCCTTTGAACTGCTGTTCGGCCGCCAACCACGAGGGCTATTGGACGTGGCTCGTCAAGCTTGGGAACAAGAGCCAGCCCCACAACGGTCAGTGATTGAGCACGTGCGGGACATGAGAGGACGAATAGAAAAAGTCATGCCCATCGTCAAACAACATCTGACCGAAGCCCAGCGCGCCCAACAGAGATTATATAACCGGCCCGCCCAACCCAGAGAGTTCCATCCAGGGGACAAGGTAATGATCCTGATACCTACCACCACCTCGAAGTTTTTGGCATCCTGGAAGGGGCCATATACAGTGGTAGAAAGGGTAGGGCCGGTAAACTATCGAGTCCGTCAGCCGGGACGAAGAAGAGAACAACTTTACCATATCAATTTGATGAAGAAATGGGTTGCAGCTCCAGGTCATCTAGTTGCCTTCTCAGAAGAAACTTCTCCCGTTGTCCATATAGGTGAGCAACTCTCACCGAATCAGAAGGCAGAGCTGCAAGCCTTGGTCGGTCAGTTCAGGGATGTGTTCTCAGAGAAACCGGGCCGAACCACCATCATCCAGCACGACATCATCACCCCACCTGGCACCATCGTCCGGCAGAGGCCTTATCGAGTACCAGAAGCTCGCCGGCTGGCTATCAACGAGGAGATCCAAAAGATGAGGAAATTGGGAATCATCGAACCATCTCGTAGCTCGTGGTCCAGCCCCATAGTGATGGTCCCCAAACCCGACGGCACCCTCCGTTTCTGCAATGACTTCAGGAAGCTGAATGAAATTTCCAAATTCGACGGGTACCCCATGCCTCGGGTGGACGAGCTGCTGGATCGACTGGGTGGAGCCCGATTCATATCCACGATCGACCTCACCAAAGGCTACTGGCAATTACCACTAAGTGAAAGCGCCAAGGAGAAAACCGCCTTCTCCACTCCCGGTGGGCACTGGCAATACCGGGTTCTTCCCTTCGGGCTCCACGGGGCTCCAGCAACATTCCAGCGAATGATGGATATCCTGCTGAGACCCCACCAGCCGTATGCAGCAGCATACCTCGACGACCTTATCGTCCACTCCGAGTCATGGGAAGAACATCTATCCCGGTTACGGAGGGTGCTCCTTGATCTTCGTAGGGCTGGGCTCACAGCTAATCCCAAGAAATGCCACCTGGGTCTAGCAGAAGCCAAATACCTCGGTTTCCACATCGGTAGAGGTCTCATACAGCCACAACAGAACAAGATCAGAGTACTACAAGAAACTCCACAACCCACCACAAAGACCCAGGTACGTGCATTTCTGGGGTTAGCGGGCTACTATAGATGTTTCATTCCCAATTTCTCATCCATAGCCAGCCCTTTGACAGACCTGACCAGAAAGGGGCAGCCAGAGAGGATACAATGGAACAGAGAAGCAGATGGCGCGTTCCAAGCCCTGAAGACGGCACTGACATCCTCACCGGTACTGCACGCACCTGACTTTGGCTGCCCCTTCATTCTACAGACAGACGCTTCCGACTCGGGCCTGGGCGCGGTCCTCTCCCAGGTCCACGGCGATGAAGAACATCCCATCATGTACGTGAGTCAGAAGCTTACCCCTGCAGAGACCCGGTACGTAACGGTAGAAAAAGAGGCCCTGGCGATCAAGTGGGCAATCCTGGAGCTCAGGTATTATCTCCTTGGCAGAAGATTCACCCTGGTGACCGACCACGCTCCACTTCAATGGATGTCAACAGCGAAAAATAACAACGCTCGAGTCACCAGATGGTTCCTGTCGCTCCAGGATTATAACTTCACAGTTCAACATCGAGCCGGGGCCTCCCACGGAAACGCCGACGGGCTCTCAAGGCTATGGTCAGGATGGGCAGGTCTGTCAAAACATTCTACCCCCCCTCTCAATACTCTACCTTTTCTCCGCAGGACACCCAGGACCAGGACGACGCTAAGGGGGGGGGGATGTAGCGAGCGATTACATGCCACGTCGCCCTGGTCGCTAATTTCACCCAGCTGGACCATCATCAAGCCAGGATCGCTCACAGCTGGACGGCATCAAGCAAAGAGACATATAAGCCCAACCTACGCCAGGAGAAGATGAGCTTCATTCTTTCTATGACTCCCTGTGCTAATGCTTGTCTCTCTGTCTCTCCATAGCGGACTCCAGCTCGTGACGATCCTTCACCCGACTACTCACTGTCCTTCACCTACTTCCCGGAGCACCAGAGCACCTCACCTTGAAGAAGAGCACCTTTTACACAACGCACAATTTGTAAATAAAGCACCCCTCCGGGGACTTGTCTGTAAACTCATCCTGTTGTGCCGCTGTTTTCCCTCTGCCTCGCTACAATATATATATATATATATATATATATATATATATATATATATATATATATATATATATATATATATATATATTTACTCCAGTAAATAATATAGCAAATAAATAACAAGTCTAGTATATCCAGATGCATCAGAATAATGTAGTTATTAGCTAACAATGTGTAAAGAAGGGTCTGACACAGAGGGTTCTATTTGCAGTATATTTGTTAAAGAGCCCTTATTATAGGCTCAGAACGCTTATATTTCACTTTTTGAAGTCCCAAACAACAGGATGATATGTATGCAAGGTTAAAAAACGCTTTCAATGTCTTATAATATAGAATTATTTTTACCTCCTTTTCTCACCGACTCCCATATGAATCGTCCTAGCGAGTCTTTTTTTCCAAGCCCCTCCTTTACGTGACGCTAATTTGCGGTGATTGGCCGTATGAACCAGTCTGTTGTGATTGGACTACTGCATGTTACGGAGTCGGAAACGAAACGCCCATTACCATCTCTGGACTACAGTTCATCCTAACAATTCACAGCGATTTTTATAGTGTAATTCGATTTTGCCCTATCAATTTGAACCTGCATCTGATGAGGAGGAAGCCACAGTTGCAGAAAACCAAGCGAGTCAACTTCAAACACGGTTGGAGCAGGACATTTCTCAATGGTAAGTGTCAATATTGTTAATGTCACTTCGAGTTGTATTCGTGACAAACTAAGTAATTACCTCTCAAACTTATGTAGGTGCACATGTGGAAACTGCATCAAAATGCCAAGTGAGGTTGAAAATCTTTGCTGCAAAGAAGTACGACAGGTATTGTTTCTGCTGTAAATGAGCATTTGACGATTTGTGCGGTGTCCTCAAGTGAGTAAATAGAGGTTAAGTTAGTTTTTTTTATTCAGACATTCTCCGTAATAATATAATTTCATGAAAGTATTCTTTGCAAATTCTAAATAGGGAATTCATATTAGCAGCAAATGATTATCAAAGTACAGCAATGTTTACAGTGAATTAGACAATGTTAATGTTGTTTACAAGTCAGTCTTGCATGCTAATTCCGATCGAATATTCAAAGTAACATGGTAAACAATATAGAGACTGCTATAGGATTGAATGTGCGAATATAAAACCAACTTTACTTCTATAGTGAGGAATGCTATAAACTAACACAATCCAAATTTGAAGTAAATTTGTTTTACATCTATACAAACGTTTGAAGCACTGAACAGTCCATTTTTATTATTCATATGTATATAATTTTATAGCAACGTGTTTAAGAGTGTTAATGTTTTATACCAGTAAAAACATGAGTATAGCAACTTGTGTTGGATAGTAATAACCTCTTATGCCAATACAAATATTTGTTATTTTAAGTTGTTATACAAGTTAACAAAGAAAACAAATTTCTATATTTATGATTTGTTTATGATCACATATACAATTTTATTTGTCTACTGAAGTTAATATGTATTATTCATATGTAACTATATATCATAGCAAGCTGTTTTAGATTTACGTTTTATGCCACTACAAACATTTATGTTCTTGTAAGTTATTATAAAAATATATTTTTTATTCATTGTCACATATGAAATTGTTTTGTCCACAAAATGTAATCATTTTTATTCATATGCATAAACATGTAATATCATATCAGTTTGTTTTGGAGTGTTAAAGTTGTATGCCAATCCAAACACTTTTATGTTATTATGAATTTTTATACAAGTATTTGTTGTCTGAAACCCCCCCCCCCCCCCCCCCCCCCCCGCCAATCTTACCATCGTAGGTTACAAGAAGGATTAACCAGATTCCAGACCCACCAACATGCATGATACACCATCCAGGCTTTGAACCCAACTGTCTCAATCCATATACACTGCAAAACATCTATAACATTTACCAATGTGACTATGGGCGTCTAAGGCTTAGAACAACAGAGTAAGTACATTTTGATTAACCCCACAAATAATAACATTAGTGCAACCACTTTGATATAGGATAAAAAGAACATGTAAATCATGACAATTGAATCAGATATGTTAATCAAACGATCTTTATTCCCAAAATAAATTGTCACACAGATTTTTTTTTAAAAGTCTTTATTTCTTTTAGGCAGTTCCGCTACCTGGCGTACCGCAGTTTTGTCAGCTGGTGCTGGGGCTACTTGGGTCGGAGTGTTCGTGTCGTAATTCCGTGCTGTGTTGTAACCCGGATACGGCAGGCATTTCCAGATCAGGCTGGTCGGTATGTTGGCTTCCGACCCCCTCTTGACTGAACCGTGACTTGTGATGGGCAATGGCTTCTTCCTTTGTTGGTCTGTCGTATTCTGCACAAAGGGGCTTGGGAATGGGAATTTTCTTCAGTTCATCCACAAATGGAGAGGGGTCCATAATGATGACCTCGAAGACCAGTTTCAGTAGCTCCTCAACATATCCTATAATTATAATTTATATTGTAATTTTGTTATATATTTATTGAATGTAAATTACTTATTTATTTCTAAAAATAAAACTGTTTTATAACTTACTATAGGTTGGTTCTGTTTTTAATGCCCGTGTTGTCCATTCCCCTCTTTTTGATTTTGGCAACACCATTTTGTACATTGCTTGTCCTGTAGCGGTTGTGGCTTGTTGACGGTTTGCGTTTTCATTGTGATGAAACGCTGCAAGGTACAGTCTATAATATCAAAGCAGACAATTAACAAAGAGAATAAACAAAAAAGGCAAACTGATATATGTTGTAATATTTTGAGTACCTGCACAGCATTCCCATGAACGGGAAAACAACGTTTTTTGGTGTAAATCTTAGAATAAGGCTGTGGAAAGCCTCAAGTGAAGATGTCTGATAATGACGACTCAATTTCTCAACATCCTTCAGCACCCTCTTGTTGCACAGTACTCTTTCAACTTTGAAGAGAGCCTGTGACCCTGCATTATTAGAAACTGTAAGTAATAGTACTTTCTCTTGTAGAATTAACTTCACCCAATTATTCATTCAATAAGTAGTGCAAGAAACACAAAGTGTATAAAAGTGACAAATTAACAATAACTACCTGGTTGAAACCATTTCTTTGGGTCCTTTGAAGCTCTAACTGGATGTGCACACTTGGGAAATAAAGCATTGTCATGCGTGTGCACATTCTGGAGGTGGTTAATCAGCGAAGTCCACTTGGCCACCTTCTCTGGTCCCGATGTAGAGGAAGTGGCGCACCAGTAAGCATGATTTCTGATGCTACGTTGCCACTTCTTCACCAATTCACACTCCTTGTTTTTTCCCAGTTTATTTAATTTCTTAAACAAACCTGTTAAAAAGAAAAAATGAATAATAAAAAACAATAATGAATAAAAACCTATTTAACTGTACATTCAAATGTGCTTAGAATGTCAAATACTAACCCTTCTCGAAGTGCCATACATCGTAGAACTGGGTTATCTTGCGCTCCCTGAGATACTTCTGGATCTGTGGATGACGGTCGGTGACGATGTAATCCACCTCTAACCCGTTGTTCTCCAGTAGATCCAGACATCTCTTCAGCCCTTCTTTCTCCATATGGTAGCTACCTCCAACCTCATTGCTCTAAAAATGCATAGCAATATTATAATTGGTTTATTTAAAAATTGTAATACATGTTTAGTCAATGTTATATATATATATATATATATATATATATATATATATATATATATATATATATATATATACACACACACATATACATGTGTATATATATATATATATATATATATGTATATATATATATATATATATATATATATATATATATATATATATATATATATATATATGAATTTACATACCTGAACAAGCTGGAGGTCCACAATTGTATTACTCTGCATGTCCATTACTGTGTAGCTTCCAAATTTGGCTGAATGGCCTACACCAAAAAGTGGGAGCATAAATAAAATTTAACGTGAGAATATACTAAAATAATGGTTTAATAACTTAAGAAAAACGCATGACGTACCTGGTGAGTCTGCACGCATATCTCCAGCAATAGCAGTCTTTCCTCCCTCTTTTAACTTTGCTATTATGTTTTGCTGCTCACTTTTCCACTTATGAACAATTGCTGGTTCCAAAAAACTTCTGCAATGTCGACGAAATGTGTCATACTGGAACAAGTTTAATTGCACAGCCTTAAAAATCTATACAAGAGGAAAAAAATTGTGTATTAATAGATAATATTAACAATTTTGATTTCATAAAATCAGATATTCATAAAATAATTTACTACCTTCTGTAGTTGGATAAATGAGCCTCCTGTAAAATAAGTGGCTGCTGATAAGAGGACGTTTCCAACCGGTGTACTTCCAACAATTGGCTGGCTCTGCCACTTCCTGTTGTACATACACTTGGGGCAAATCTGGCTGAAAGCAACATATGTGCCCATGCGGTGTTGCTCCGTATCACACTTTAATTTGCAAATTGGACACGTTGCAAACAGCTCCCGCAAACATGTTTCAAAAACAATGTATTTTGCATCTCCATACATGGGCCTTTCGACAATCCTAGTAAATAAAGAATTATTTGTAAATTATTAAAATAAATCCTCTTATAATAAACCTATAAAAAGGGTATTACTTACGACATTTCTGATTCCTGTGAAATGGTTGTGTCGTCTGGTTTAAAAGTTGAGTCATGAGGTTCTGTCTCAAAGTATATGTCTGAGTCTTCCTCTTCCACCTCCTCCTCTTCCAATTCCAGATGAGGTCTTTTGATTGTGCTGACACCAGGAGCCTTTATAGGTGTTGAGGCAAATGGTACATCAAAGGACGTCGTTATAGTGCCAACAGTTTCACATTTAACTGTTGCCTGTGATCCTTAAAAAGACAATTATGTAAGTTTAGTTGCAACAAATATAAGCTTTAGAGAGTGTTATTAAAATAAATTAAAGCTTTATTACTGAATGAAAATACAACAACATTTATAAAAATTATACCTTTACTCCGAAAGTGCGACTCTTTCAGCGTTCTTAAGGACAGCTGTGTGCCAACAGATGTTTTTGTTATATCATCCGTTTGTGTAGTCACATTCACAGTTTCTAGAGAGTCAGTCTGACAAGCCACATCTACACGTACACATCCACTTGAAATGGTCTGCTGTGATGTACTCTATACAAAAAAGGACAAAAAAAATCAATAAAAATTACATGGGGCATAAACATAATTCATTTAAAATATCAATTTAGTAAGAGGTAAAGTTGGTTTTATGTTCAGATATTCAGACATTCTCTATAATAATATTTCAGAAAAGCATTCTTTGCAAATTCTAAATAGAAAAAACATATTAGCAGCAAATGACTCTCCAAGTCATTGTTCACAGTGAATTAGGTTAATGTTGTTTAGAACTCATACTTGCATGCTAATTTCGATCTAATATATAAAGTTACATGGTAAACAAAATAGACTTCTAATTAAACGAATGTGCGAATATAAAACCAACTTCACCTCTGTACTTTAGTAAACATCACTGAATACACAACGAATATAAAATTTTAAGCTTCATTATAGTTCAGGTGTGCATACATCATCTAAAAAAGCGCAGAGAACAAAGCCGGAAACATTGTTGCAAGTAACTAATGTTAACTGTATTTACAGAAAGAAATACTGCTTGTGATCTTCAATTTACAACACGATTGTTGCATACATCGTATCAAAGTGTCGATAGTTTTACATAACTTATCAATAGTACAATTTGTTTTATGTCAATGTTAGCACACCTAACGTTAGCCCACCGCTCTTTGATAAACAAACACCCATGGTAACTTATATGGTCAGCAGCCTAATGCCAGAACTTATTGTAAAATCAATACAATAGTCTAACAGCGTATTGTTATATACAACTATATTCTATACATTCAGTAATAAACGTACTTTATGCACTTTTGTAAGCAAACAAATAGTAACATTCGCCTGTAAGCTAAAGGGCTACCGCTAACTTACACGCTGCATGCAGCAAACACAATACAGGCAGCTACACACATATTTAGCTTGTAACAGTGAACAAGAGGAGTAATTTTAATCATACTTACAGGTTGTGATTCGGTGGAAGAACATGCTGGTCCGAATAAACTTGGTATTGATCCATCCTTTAACGACAACCGTACAGCAAATCCTGCTTTGTACGCGTGTACATTGGTGTAGCTCTCGTCAGAGAAATGACGGGAGCACAGCACAATGTTGGGACTATATTTCTGAGGTACATTTCCAAAAATAAACCTCAACCACTGACTTTTCGCAGCCTCATCTTTAGGTAGGGAAAAAAGCGTTACTTTTCCCTCACACTTAAGAGCACAGTGTCTACGCGACATGATTCAACCGGATTTTTCTGCAGCGTTCGTGGTCTACCTCTTTTTGTTGTTATCCTGTTGTTGTGGGCGGGGCCGGTGGAGTTTCGATTTTCCCGGGTTTGCGTGTGCACGTGAATAACTTGGTTTCGTTCATACGTCATGGCGAAACACCTAATGATTCAGTTTTAAGGCGACTCGTTTGAAGCAATAAGAGTCGACTCTTTTATATATGAATCAACAGTTTAAAACACTGTACATTTACAGATTTAAGCCTTAGCTGGGCATTTCACTACACATAGAGCTGTGTGACACACTAAATGGAAGGTTATTTTCAAAAAACCATAATATGGGCTCTTTAAACAGAGTTTAATAAGAAACAGCACACAGATGTTACGCGAGTGCAAACTCACATAAAACACAGTTGTAGTTAGTCGAAGGGCTGGCGGCTGGCAAACACATCAATGACGATTAGTGGGGTTCCCTGGTCACCGGCTGCCACCTCCCTATGCACCTCAGTTGGGCCAGCAGAAGGCTTGAGCAGTGACACATGGAAAGTGGGAGAGATAAGGTAGTTATTGGGTAGTTTAATTCTGTATGAGACTGGTGAAATTTGTCTTACAATCATAAATGGACCCACATACCTGGGACTGAGTTTTTTGCACGGGAGTCTGAGGCGAAGATCTCTGGTGGACAGCTACACCCACTGTCCTGGGGTGCCCTATGTGTGCACGTGCCTGGATGAGGGGGGGTTAAAAGCCCAGGACAACTTGAAAGGGTTTGAGCCCCGTGGATGCTTTCCTTAGCGAGTTCTGAGCGTATTCGGCCCACATGAGAAAACGGCTCCTGTCCTCTTGATGTTGGTGACAGTAAGTGCGGAGGAAATGCCTAATTTCTTGGTTGAGCTGTTCGACTTACCCGTTGGATTGTGGATGATATCCTGAAATGAGACTGATATTGATATTGAGATTTTTGAAGAAGGCAGACCATACTCTAAATGTAAATTGGGGACCTCTGTCAGACACAATGTCTTCGGGCAATCCATAGTAGCGGAATACATGGTTGTACAGAAGTTCAGCGGTTTCCAAAGCTGTTGGAAATTTGGAAATGGGAATGAGCCTGCATGCCTTCGAAAACCGGTCGATGACGGGGAGTATGGTGGTGTGACCCAGAGAGAGGGAAAGATCAGTTATGAAATCGATGGCAACATGGGACCTGGGGCGACCAGTAGAGGTTTAGAACGAGGTCGAGGGTGCCTGCAATGCCTGGGTGACCGGAAATGGGGTTAGCATGTATATGGTCTAGAAGTTTGTTTCTCAATGGCTGGGGTACAAAGACTTTATCTTCGGGACAGGCGGGTGGAGTGGGATGTTAATTGGCAGTTTGGGCGATCTCAGTGTCAATATCCCAGGTGATGGGGGCCATCAAAATGGAGTCAGAAATGATGGGTTGTTCAATCACCTGATTTGGTTCTTCGTCAGAAAGGTGGGAGAGGGCATCAGCCTTAATGTTCTTGGAACCGGAAATGTAAGTGACTGTAAAGTTAAAGCATGTGAAGAATAAAGCCCATCTAGCCTGTCGAGGGTTAAGTCTTTTGGCTGAGCGAATATATTCCAAGTTTTTGTGATCGGTGATTACCGTGAATGGGTGTCGAGCTCCCTCCAGCCAATGACTCTACTTTTCCATAGCCACTTTCATTGCTTGGAGTTCACGATTGCCCACATCATAATTTCTCTCCGCTGAATTAAGCTTGCGTGAAAGGTGCAGGGATGGATCTTGTTTGACGTCACTTTTCATTGAGAGAGTATAGCGCCAATGCCTGTGTTCGAAGCGTCTATCTCCAAGACGAAGGGCAACTTGGGGTCTAGGTGGCAGAGAATAGGTGCAGAGGCAAATCGGGCTTTGAGGGGGTTAAATGCTCATACTGCGTCAGGTTTCCAGTTTATTCTGGAATTGCCTTCTTTAACCATTAAACTGAGCGGTGCGGCTACAGAGCTGAAGTTACATATAAACCTTCTATAGAAATTGCGAACACCAGAAAGCATTGCAGTTCTTTGACTGTAATCGGCTTTGGCCAATTCACTACAGCATTTACCTTTGCTTCGTCCATCGCCACTCCGTCAGCACTAATGATGTATCCAAGGAAGGAGGTGCAGGTCTGGTGAAACTCACATTTGGACAATTTGGCGAATAGCTGGTTCTCTATGAGTCTCTGGAGTAAGGCTCTGACATGGCGAATGTGTTCCTCTAGGGAATCTGAATAGACAAGGATATCATCAATGTATACAATGACCCACTGGTTCAACATGTCTTGAAATACCTCATTTATGAATGCTTGAAAGACAGAAGGACTGTTTGCCAGGCTGAAGGGCATCACCCGGTATTCATAGTGGCCAGTAGTGGTAGAGAACCCGGTTTTCCATTCATCACCCCGTTTTATGCAGATGAGGTTGTAGGAACTGCGGAGATCAAGTTTGGTAAAATACCTGGCTGAACGTAGTTGTTCCAGAGCGGCTGGGACCAGAGGTAATGGATAACGGTACTTAACAGTGATCTCAAATCAAATAATCAATGCAGGGGCGTAAACTTCCATCTTTTTTCTCCACAAAGAAGAAGCCTGCAGAAGCCAGTGATGTAGACGGGTCGAATAAATCCTTTCTCCAACTCCTCCTTTATGCGAGCGTTCATAGCTTCTGTTTCTGTTTGAGACAGAGTAAATATTCTCCCACGAGGGGGCGTGGTGCCAGGCAGTAATTCAATGGCGCAATCATACTCATGGTGAGGAAGTTTAGTGGCTTTTCTATTTACTGAATGCCTCAGCGAGATCCTTGTACTCATCGGGAATCAGGGATTTTTCTGGAGTCTCAGAACTGGCAACAATGGTATTAAGCTGGATGGGAACAACAGAACACAGAAAATTCTGTTGACAAGATTCACTCCATTTATAAATCTTACCCGTTTTCCAGGAGATGAGTGGATTGTGGGTTTGTAACCAGGGCCAACCAAGGATTATGGTGTGTTGAGACGTGGTGATGAGAAACTCCATCTTCTCCTTATGAAGCGAGCCTGTTTGAACTGACAGTTGGTGAGTGCGGTAAGTGACATTTCCATCCCCTAGGGGGCGTCCGTCTACTGCCGTGATTGCTAGAGGGGAATCACAAGAAGTTAGAGGAACGGCGTTGTTACAGGCAAATGCCGTATCCATGAAATTACCAGCAGCTCCTGAGTCAACCAGTGCGACAGTGTGAATAGTGTTGTTCCCGAAACACACTGAAATGGGTACAATAAGAGCATTACTGTTCTTAGAGAGAATAGAGGTTGCACTCACCGAAAGTGTCTTGGAGTTTGGCTTATTGGGACATTTGACCTTGGTATGACCACCAAGTCCGCAATATAGGCACAAATTATTCTTTATACGTCTGTCTCGCTCTTCACTAGTTAATTGGGCTCGACCTAGTTGCATGGGCTCGGCAGGGCATGAGGGAACTGAAGAGGATTCTTGACTGGGACAAGAGAGAGGAACATGAGGGGGTCTGCGAGAACGAAGCAGATTATCCAGCCTGATGGATTAATCAATGAGCTGATCGAGCGACTTCCCATCATCTCTACACGCTAGCTCAGTTTGTAATTCGGGGTTCAGTGCTTTACTATAGAGGGTCTTTTGGGGGTCATCAGCCCAGCCAGTTTGCGCTGCTAATGTGCGAAAGTGCAAAGCAAACTCCGCCGCTGGTTGATTGTTCTGCTGTATAGAACAATGACTGTAAAAAATATGGACGTTGCGCCAGCCCCTTTTCCCATTGAACGCCTTGAGGGCAAAACGCCTGCTTGACGGGCACAAACTGTCGCAAAAGACTGCTGAAATTGGAGCCTTGACATGCGCAGAAGGACTGTGTGATGGAGCCAGAGGAGGAGCCGAGTCGAGCTTCCAACCAAACGCTTTATGTAAAATCAACCACGCCCCCCGAACTTCTCAGCATGCGTTTGCTGTCATATCAACACAAATGGATGTAATAACGTTAACAAATATGAGGGTTTTATATATTCAATCGCGCCAGCTCCGGGCCGCAGCGCATAACCTACTCGCGGCGTCGCGGGCTGGTTCCGGCTCGCATGCGGCAGCGCCGGCTTGCTTGGCCGCCGCATCTGGCTCGATTGACTCGGGCTGGAATCGGGCAGTGAGTCCAGACATCCGGAGTAGGTCCAGCAGAGGTAGTCAGTCTGAGCTGTGAGGGGTAAGTCTCCGGCAGGCGAGAATCTAGCCGGAACTGGCCTGAGTATATTTTGCTCTCTGGGTGGTTAGGCGTGTATCAGCAAACTAATAAAGCCCGAAAAAAGCCCTGACCTTAGCAAATAAACAGTGTTCCACCAGGATCATGTATATCAGAAACTGTATTTTCATGCTGAACTCATTTTGTCAAGGTAAAATAACACAGAAATCGAATAATAACACTTCAGTCTCCTGGCGAAGCTCAGACAGTCTGTTTTGAGAAACTGTCAATCACAGCTGTCAATCACGATGACACGCCCAGCATTAAATTACTGCTAAAAACAAACTGTTTACAAAAATGAAGATCTGCACCTATTTCCGCACAATAACCAGTGCCTTAATCGACCAGAACCATCTTTCGGGACATCTTATTGCAAGTGTAATAATTTTTTTTTATTTGGGCTCAAGTCTCCTTCATTAACACGGAGGAGGCGGGCTTTATGACTTGTACTGCAGCCAGCCCCCAGGGGGCGATCTAACGGCCGAGACCTTCACTCAAACGCAGGCTTGCGGCACACTTGGTATAGAAAGCAGCTCTTCACCTGCGTTTCGTCCTCCTTCTGGGTGATCAAACACAATGCAGAAATGCAGAAGAAATTCCTTAAAGTGGGGAAAGAGGGCGTGTTCTTGGGCCAAACCGCAGTAGTCCAATCCAGGGCTTTTCTAGATAGCATCGAACAGACAAAGGCGATTTTACTGTTCTCATCAGAAAACATGTGGGGTTGTTGAGCGACAAACAGCTTACATTGTAGGAGGAAACCTTTACATTTACTGGTGTTACCATAAAACTTGTCAGGGAATGGCAGACGAGGGCTGGAGTGATGTGGTGTAAAGGTTACCGGAGTTTGACTGGGGGAGTAACTGGCGGTGGGTTGTGCCGTGGAAGTCACATTCAAACCCAGCAATCTTCTTACTAGTTCTTCCGTCAGCTGGGTTAGGTGGGAAAGCTGATGTTGATGTGTCGTTAGTACCTGGGCTTGGGCGGTGAGTTCTGTGGACAAGACCAGCATGGCTGCGGGATCCATGTTGGGCGAAGTCTTTTGTAACGAAAGGTCTGACACAGAGAGGGATCCATTCACAATATTTTTTTAAAAAAAGAGTTTAATAACAAACAGCAAACAGATGTTACACGTGTGCGAACTCACATAAAACACAGTTGTAGATAGTCAAAGAGCTGGCAGCTGGCAAACACAAGGTGAGTATTCAGGCATGGGTCAAGGGCAGGCGGCGAGGATCAAATTTACGATACAGGTTAGAGTTCAGGGCAGGCGGCAGGCAATACAGAGTCGAGATACAGTCCAAGTTGTCAACGGGAAAGCAGGCAATGATCAGGAATCGCTCAGTAGTGTTAGCCGCGGCAGAACAAGACTTCACACTGAACTGTAGTGAGAGTGTGGCCTAAATAGGTGAGTGTGGGTCGTTATCGGGATGAGGAAAAGGTGTGTGTGCTTGTCAGTTTAAGTGGATGACGTAATGTCTAGAAGTCCGGTGATGATGACCTCTGCTGGCCAGAGAGGGGAATGACTGGGACCGAGTCTGTGACACAATGTTTATATATATTATACTATATACTATACTACGCCTGTCTTATCTGCATCTGAGCTAACTTACCTGAACTGTCTCTATCAAATGTCCAGTCTGCATCATTCTTATGGTCACTAAAACTTATCTCACCCTCACTTCAATCTGCAGGAAGAGCTAGTTCTGTCCTTTTCTTCTTTAAATCACCATAGAACATGGTGGTGCTCACGAATACACTGTAATACCTGTATTGATATCTATTCAAAAGTAGTATTGCCATTAAAACTAGATTTTATCCATTATGCAAATGTCATTAACATATGACTAATCAACATTATATTAATAGCATTAATGTTGTTATTGTTACAACTTAAAAGTTCACAGCTGACCTTGCTAGCTAGGTAACCCATTGCAATATTGCATGTTCCATATTGCACAGTGTTGCCATTTGGTAACACACTTTTTATCCATTTACAGAAAACTAATTTGATAAAAAAAAAATGAGTTGTGAATATGTCATCGTAACTTACTGGAGTTGATATTTTAGATTTTTTTTGTGAATTCAAAATAATTTGATCCTTTGTTTTTATTGATGTTTACATTTGCATTTAGCAACTACTTACAAAAAACGCCACTCTGTCAGAAATCATGCTACAGAAAAACACTGGATGTCATGTGACTTAACCAAAGCACATAATTGGCTACACTAAGTTCTTCTCTTTCCAACAAAAAAATAATATGTTGATCTTAAAGAAACAGTGGCAGGGAAATGAACATGATTATCATGTTACCATATGGTTACATCGTGCAATAGAGGGTTAAATAGTTGCACAATTGAAAATGTTACTGCATTTCATCTGATTCACTCTTAGGAGAGGCCATTGCATTGGTAAAGATGTGGGGTGGTTGGAGGTGGCTTCTGAGATTAATCGAGATTACCACCATCGACATTGGCCCCTGTTCAGAAAGAGAAACAAAGTAGGATGGGTGTTTGAAAAAATATGGAGTCTAATATTAAGATTAAGAATGCATGGTGGAAATTGAGGGAAAGGCAGATCATTAATGGTTTAGAGGTGGGATCAAGTGGGGGTACACAAGGGCATGGACCTCAAAAACAACATGATTAGGGGGTTTTAGAAATGAGTGAAAAAAAATGAAAATACAAAGTGATTATAGTCCCAATCAAAATCCAATTACTATGTCTATAGGGGATGGATACCAGACCCCCTAGCTAGGACTCAGTATGCTGGAGGAGACAAACCACCAGAGGTGGGAGTAAGTCACACATGTGCAAGTCACAAGCAAGTCTCAAGTCATAACCTTCAAGTCTCAAGCAAGTCAAGTCAATTTTTGTCAGACCCAAGTCAAGTCACTGCTTATGTCAGGTCACATCATGTCAAGTCGTAGCTTGGTCTAGCAAGTCACTTTCAAGTAAATATAATTATATCTATATCTCTCTCTCTCTCTCTCTCTCTATATATATATATATATATATATATATATATATATATATATATATATATATATATACATACACATACACATACACACACACACACACACACACACACAAAGAGTACATACCAGTAGTCATCAACTTGCCCCTGGAGGGCCGGTGTCCTGTAGATTTTAGCTCCAACCCTAAACACACCTGAACAAGCTAATCAAGGTCTTACTAGGTATACTTGAAACATCCAGGCAGGTGTGTTGAGGCAAGGTGGAGCTAAATCCTGCAGGGACACCGGCCCTCCAGGACCGAGATTGGTGACCCCTGATATACAGTATATAAACTGTCATTTAAAATGAAACTTTTATCACTAGTGAATCAAATCTCAGTGCTCAGGGTGTGTGCTTACTTTAAAGTCATATGAAAAATATTATATAAAATATTATACTATTAATTAATTAATAATACCCAAAACCAATCTTAAAGTGCACAGGTACATTTTTTTGGGTAAAAAAATAATGGATCAAAATGATATTTTTTTTATTTTATTTTATCTTCCTCAAAGACATTTTGTACATTTCAATAACTCCAATAAAAATGTTTTGATTTGTAATATGAATTGCTAAGAATGAACTCTAAAGGCAATTTTGAACCTTTATATTCCAGATAATATATAAAGCCAATTTCACACTTTACAGATTTTTGAGATCTATGGTCAGAAATGGTTTCTTGTTTTGCCTAACTTAATTCTTCGTTTTTTCCCCCCGATAATTTGTTTTTAAAAAGATGCATGTGAGTAAAAAAACAAATATAGCAATTGACAGACTGTTTTAATGCAATGTTTTTTTTTATTAAACTTAACCCCTAACATGTCAAAAACATTAAACATTAGCATACAAATACAATACTATCAGTGCTTCTCACAGGTTTGAAATATATTTGTGGTGGTAGCTGGATTAAAACGCATTATTTACCCACATCAAATAAATAGTTACCTATATGTGACAAACAGAACATATTATTTTTTTTACAATACTTTCATTAATTTGGATATCTTTTTCTTCTGTTTATGTACTTTAAGTTCTTTAAAGCTGGAGAAACAGTTCAAGTGTATTTACCATTACAAGCAGGGGTCTGTTCCCCTTCGGTTGGGGAACTTCAGTGCCATGAATGGGAGGATTCGGATCAGAAGCCGCTTATCTGGAGAGTATTGAACGGGCCAATGAATGAAATTAATTGGCAGCGTAAGCTTGCGCAGGTGTGCGACATCTGCAATTATCTCAGCATATAAGCACACCTGAAGCCAGCAGACGCCATCCTTTTCGCTTCAGATCCTTTCTGAGTGAGTCGATGAGGGTTCCTCTTGCTGATCAGCACTTCAGAGCGAACGAGTGTGTCTCCCGGTCCAGAGTGGGTCTTCGCGGTGGCAGACGGTCGAGCTGGGTTACTCCCTTGCCTGCGGTTCTTTGGGTCCGGTCCTCCAGAGCGGTGCGTATAGTTGCAACTTTCCTAAAAGAGCAACACAGTCGTGCAGCACGTCCTTTTCAGGATGGCGCTCCGACTGTGCGTTTCTGGATGCGGGGGTTTCCTGTCTCCGGATGATGGACACGATCACTGCATTGCATGTTTGGGGGTCCAGCATGTTAATGCGGTGCTCGCGGGCGGTTCATGTCGTCATTGCGATGCCATGACCGTTGCACAGCTAAGATCGCGGCTAACTTTCGCAAGAGAGCGAGCCACCCCAGTTGCCTCCTGTTCTAAAAAAGCAGCGGGCGCTCGGGCAGATCTGAGGGTTTCAGCGGGAGCTAATCCGCCGCCCACGGGCTCGCGGACCTCTCGCTCCTCACGGCGCTCCATCCAAGCTTCGGGTGGTGAGAGTGATCCGTCTAACCAGATGGTAGCTCTCACACTCGCTGACACCGGAGATCAGATGTCCTCCGCGGCATCGGAGGGTGGGCTTTCACTGTCCGACGAAGATCCGGACCCGCTCGCCCCCTCCGGGCAGGTGAGCGCTGTCAAATCGGATCCTGAAGCGGACATGTTAGCCGTGCTTTCCCGGGCTGCTTCGGCCGTGGGGTTGGAGATGGTTTATCCCCCAGCTCCGCGGCCGGACCGACTAGATGGGTGCTACGTAGAGGACCAGAAGGCGAAGCCTTCGAAGCCTCTCGTCCCCTTCTTCCCGGAAGTGCACAGTAGGCTCACGCAGTCCTGGAGGGCACCTTTCTCTGCCCGTGCTGCGAGTGCCTCCGCTCTCACCGCCCTTGATGGCGGAGCTGCCAGGGGGTATGAGGCGATCCCGTCAGTGGAGCGCGCTATCGCGGTCAATCTTTGTCCGCGCGGCGCCTCTACGTGGCGGGGTTTGCCCCGCCTCCCGTCCAAAGCCTGTAGGTTGTCTGCCTCCCTCGGAGCCAGAGCTTATAAGGCTGCGGGCCAGGCTGCTTCTGCTTTGCACGCGATGGCCACCTACCAGCGCTACCAAGCGCAGGCGCTGGCCGAGCTGCACGAGGGCGGGTCCAACCCAAGCTTATTACATGAGCTGCGCACCGCGACCGACTATGCTCTTCGGACTACTAAGTCCGCCGCGTGTGCGCTGGGGAGGACGATGTCCACACTTGTGGTTCAGGAACGCCACCTCTGGCTAAACCTGGCCGATATGCGCGACGTTGACAAAGTTTGCTTTCTTGACTCGCCCATATCCCAGGCTGGCCTGTTCGGCGACACCGTCGGTGAATTCACCCAGGAATTCAAGGCGGTGAAAGAGCAGTCGGATGCGATGGGCAATGTCATCTATCGGCGTGGCCGTAAGCCCGCTCCGCCCGCCGAGCCATCCACCTCCGCTGTTCCTCGCCGAGGGCGCCCGCCAACGAGTGCTGCCCCGCCCCCGCCTGCGCCTCCGGCCAAGCGGGCGCGGCGTTCACCTCGAAAGCAGGCAGCCCCTCCTGCCCAGGGCGCCGTTAAGTCCGGTAAACGGACCGCGAAGCGTCCCTGAGACAGGCCATCCGGAGAAGAGGAAACTTGCTCTTTCCCCGCTGGAGGGCGGGGCCCCGATAACAACGGTACTTTTCAGTGCCACCAAAACATCAGTAAAAGAGCACTTTTTCCCTTCCCCGGATGTGACTGCACGAGTTCTGCCAGTCCGGGACGCGCTGCCTTCCGGCTCGCAGACTCTACGTGCTTCGCCAGTGGCTCACGAGCGCTGGGGGGACGGTCTCCCTTCCCTCAGCCCTCCAGCCCCCTCTCCGGAGTCAGGGTGCGGAGCCAGAGCGAATCACTCTCCAGCTCTTCCGCGGGACCCTCGTGCTTCCCGGATCAGCACACCCACTCCGCGCTGCCCCACCGCTGGTACGTCAGCGATTGTAGCGATGACTCCATTAGCGAGGGCTCTGCCTGCCTGGTTAGCGCGGGCCAGCCCCTCGCGGTGGCTCATACGCACAATCAGACTCGGTTACGCGATTCAGTTCGCGAAACGGCCCCCCAAGTTTACGGGCGTGTATTTCTCCAGGGTCAACCCCCTGTCCGCCCCTGTCTTGCGAGAGGAGATTGCTGCCCTCCTGGCGAAGGGTGCAATCGAGCCGGTTCCTCCAGCCGAGATGGAGAGTGGGTTTTACAGCCCATACTTCATCGTACCCAAAAAGAGCGGTGGGTCACGGCCAATCCTAGATCTGCGCGTTTTGAACCGCTGTCTGCACAAGCTGCCGTTCAGAATGCTCACGCAGAGGCGCATTCTCCAATGCGTTCGTCCTCGGGATTGGTTTGCAGCCATAGACCTGAAGGACGCGTATTTCCATGTCTCCATTCTTCCACGCCACCGCCAATTTCTGCGGTTTGCGTTCGAGGGTCGAGCGTGGCAGTACAAGGTCCTCCCCTTCGGGCTCTCTCTGTCTCCGCGGGTCTTCACCAAACTCGCGGAGGGTGCCCTAGCGCCCCTTCGGCTCGCGGGCATTCGCATACTCAGTTATCTCGACGACTGGCTGATTTTAGCCCACTCACGGGAGCAATTGATTATGCACAGGGACGAGGTGCTTCGGCATCTCCGCCTACTGGGGCTTCAGGTCAACCGAGAAAAGAGCAAACTCGCCCCCGTGCAGAGGATTTCTTTTCTCGGGATGGAGCTGGACTCGATCACCATGGTAGCGCACCTCTCCGAGGAACGCGCTCGCCTGTTGCTGAACTGTCTGAGGGAGCTCGACAGCAAACTAGTGGTCCCACTGAAGTTCTTTCAGAGGCTCCTGGGGCATATGGCATCCGCAGCCGCCGTCACGCCGCTCGGGTTGCTCCATATGAGACCACTTCAGCACTGGCTTCACGATCGGGTCCCCAGACGCGCATGGCACGCGGGCACACACCGGGTCTCGGTTACTGCGCTGTGTCGCCGCGCCCTCAGCCCTTGGAACGACCCCTCGTTCCTACAGGCCGGTGTGCCTCTAGGACAGGCGTCCAGCCATGTTGTTGTTTCAACAGACGCTTCCAACACGGGTTGGGGGGCCGTGTGTCGCGGGCATGCGGCTGCGGGCCTCTGGAAGGGTGCCCAGCTGCATTGGCATATCAATCGCCTAGAGCTGTTGGCAGTGTTCCTCGCTCTCCACCGCTTTTTACCGGTGCTGGAGCGGCAACACGTGCTGGTCAGGACGGACAGTACGGCGGCGGCGGCGTATATCAACCGCATGGGGGGTATGCGCTCTCGCCGCATGTCTCAGCTCGCCCGCCGTCTGCTCCTCTGGAGTCACCCGCGGCTGAAATCGCTGCGCGCCATTCACGTCCCAGGCACGCTCAATCGTGCAGCCGATGCGCTCTCACGACAGCTGTTATGCCCTGGAGAATGGAGACTCCACCCCGAGTCTGTTCAGCTGATATGGGCGCGATTCGGGGAGGCCCAGATCGATCTGTTTGCTTCCCCCGAGAACGCTCACTGCCAGTTGTTTTTTTCCCTGACCGAGGGCTCTCTCGGCACGGATGCACTGGCCCACAGCTGGCCTCGGGGCATGCGCAAGTATGCGTTTCCCCCAGTGAGCCTGCTCGCGCAGTTTCTGTGCAAGGTCAGGGAGGACGAAGAACAGGTTCTGCTAGTTGCGCCCCTTTGGCCCAACCGGACCTGGATATCAGAGCTCTCACTCCTCGCGACGGCCCTCCCCTGGCGGATCCCTTTGAGAGAGGACCTACTCTCTCAGGGACAGGGCACCATCTGGCACCCTCGCCCCGATCTTTGGAACCTCCACGTGTGGTCCCTAGACGCGAGGAAGACTTAGGTAACCTACCGACTGCGGTGGTTAATACCATCACTCAGGCTAGAGCCCCCTCCACGAGGCGCGCCTACACCCTGAAGTGGAGTCTATTCACTGAATGGTGCGTCTCTCGCAGAGAAGACCCCCGAAATTGCCAGATTAGTGTTGTGCTCTCTTTCCTTCAAGAGAAGTTGGACAGCAGGCTGTCGCCCTCCACTCTCAAGGTTTACGTGGCCGCCATCTCCGCTTATCATAGCGCGGTAGCTGGCGGCACCGTGGGAAAGCATAACCTGGTCATCCAGTTCCTTAGGGGTGCTAGGCCAATTAATCCATCTCGCCCCCCTCTCATGCCCTCTTGGGATCTCGCCCTCGTTCTCACGAGTCTGCGATCCGATCCCTTTGAGCCACTCGAATCAGTATCCCACTGGATTGTGGATGCCATTTCACTCGCTTATTCGAGTCGAGGTCAGCCGTGTCCCCCGGGAGTACGTGCACACTCCACTCGGAGCGTTGCATCCTCTTGGGCGCGTGCACGCGGCGCCTCTCTAACAGACATCTGTAGAGCTGCGGGCTGGGCGACACCCAACACATTTGCAAGGTTTTACAATCTGCGAGTGGAGCCGGTTTCCTCAAGGGTATTAGGTAACCCTTTGGTGATTGAGGAGACAACTCGGTAGGGTGTTGAAACACGCTTGCGGCGCCATTCTCCCTAACACGGAGGTACGTGCGCCTTTTTTATCTGTCAGTAAAGTTCCCCGTCAGGTGAGCCCTGCAGATTCCTCCGTGGCCCCCAGCACTGACTCAGCGGAGGAGTCACTTGCTGGCCCACTACGTTGTAGGTCTGCCCGCTGGTCAGCCCGCGTTTTGGGTATAGGTGCCTGCTATGCGTGATCCCCACTAGGCGATCCCATATGCTTATTCCGCCACGGTTAAGTCCCCCCCTGGGCGGACCCGTGTCTTCCCTCTCCGCTAACCACTCTTTTGCTATGCGTACTCCCCCTTTTTAGGGCTAGTCCATAGGTAAATTCTGCCATCTACCCCCCCCTTGGGTAACGGATGGCCTCCGCAGCGTCCTCCCTATCGGGATTGCACGCTTCCCAACGTACTGTCGTATTTCCTAGAATTATCTAGATGCTCACGACTTCCCAAAAAATATATCTAAATCCGTAAAACTTCTGTTGAAGTAGGATAAATTAGGGCCAGGGACACGTTGGAGGACCGCGCCCCCCATGATGTGGGTGCGTCACGCTTGCTTGACTATCTCCTCATCGGGGGTGTTGGTAAGGTGCAGTCATTATGGCGCTTTCCATATTCTCCCATTCATGGCACTGAAGTTCCCCAACCGAAGGGGAACGTTCGAGGTTACAGAAGTAACCCTTCGTTCCCCGAGGAGGGGAACGGAAGTGCCATATTCCGTCGCCATAATGACTGTCCCTTAGCTGTTTGAAAGTCTCTTCAGCTTAAAAGGATGGCGTCTGCTGGCTTCAGGTGTGCTTATATGCTGAGATAATTGCAGATGTCGCACACCTGCGCAAGCTTACGCTGCCAATTAATTTCATTCATTGGCCCGTTCAATACTCTCCAGATAAGCGGCTTCTGATCCGAATCCTCCCATTCATGGCACTTCCGTTCCCCTCCTCGGGGAACGAAGGGTTACTTCTGTAACCTCGAACGTTCTCCGTACCTCGCTTAAATGATCTAAGATGATTTGGCAGATCCTGGATATTTTAATCTTGATAACTGATCTCTGGCTAATTTGGTTCTTCAAACAAGTTCGTGAATCAGATTAGAATGTCTGGATGAACTGATCTGAGATCGCTGCATGTGTTGTGAACAATGACTGTAAAAAATATGGATGACGCAACAGCCCCTTTTCCCATTAAACTCCTTGAGGGCAAAACGCCTGCTTGACAGGCACAAACTTTCGCAAAAGACTGCTGAAATTGGAGCCTTGACATGCGCAGAAGGACTGTCTGATGGAGCCAGAGGAGGAGCCGCGAAAATGAGCGGAGTCGAGCTTCCAACCAAACGCTTTATGTACAATCAACCACGTCCCCCGAACTTCTCAGCATGCGTTTGCTGTCATAAACACAAATGGATGTAATAACGTTAACAAATATGAGGGTTTTATATATTCAATCGCGCCAGCTCCGGGCCGCAGTGCATAACCTACTCGCGGCTGACCTTAGCGAATAACAGTGTTCCACCAGGATCATGTATGTCAGAAACTATAGTTTACTGCTGAACTCATTTTGTCATGGTAAAATAACACAGAAATCGAATAATAACACTTCAGTCTCCTGCCGAAGCTCAGACGCGCTGCTTTGAGAAACTATCAATCACAGCTGTCAATCACGATGACACGCCCAGCATTAAATTACTGCTTAAAACAAACTGTTTACAAAAATGAAGATCTGCACCTATTTCAGCACAATAACCAGTGCCTTAATCGACCAGAACCATCTTTCAGGACATTTTATTGCAAGTGTAATAATTTTTTTTTTATTTGGGCTCAAGTATCCTTTATTAACACAGAGGAGGCGGGCTTTATGACTTGTACTGCAGCCAGCCCCCAGGGGGCGATCTAACGGCCGAGACCTTCACTCAAACGCAGGCTTGCGGCACACTTGGTTGTGAAGGACAGATCTATCGATCCTCGAAATCATGATCAGCAGCGATTGGCTGACGGCACAGCAGGGTAATGACATCATCTGATTAATATTCAATTATCCATGTGAACAAAATTACATCATATAATGTAAACGGTTTGTTAAATATGATACGCCATAACTTTAAACTGTGTTGTGGGCTGCATATGCTTCGCCCTTTCATGTGTCAAAAGCAATTTATTTAGTTTTACATTTACAAATTTTCCTTATTATAGTAGTATTATTGTAGCAGTTTTTTTAATCGGTGTAAATAATAACTTGTAATAATAATACAAAAGCATTTTGATATTGGTAAAAGGTGCCTGCAACTTTTGTGAAGCATAATCACTGGCATATTAACTGTCAAAACATGTTTATGACTGAATAAATGTATTATTGCTTTTAAAAGTCACATATTCTGCATTTCTATTATCATACACAAATTGTACTCAAGCGATCTAAAAAGTTCATACTAATTCGTTTTCACTTTGCACCACCAAGTGGCAGTCTTTGTACTTTCATTTGGGGGGGGTGCAGATTGCATACGTTTTATTAATATATATAACTTTATTTATTTTATTAATAACTTTACATATTTAGTTAAAAATATTAACTTTTTCCCAAGTGTATATAACTACTACTGTAAGAAATTATCAGAAATCGGTACATGCTTTCAGTATTATCTTTGCTTAAACTAAGCCGATCTAATCCTGTTTATATGAATTGTGCTCCAGGGGTCCGTTCTTCGTACGTGGATTACTCAGCTGGATTTGGATATTGACGATTTGACACGATACAGGATCGTTTCGTTCTTTAAAGCTGATCCGAGAGTTCTGCTAGGTCAAACCTGATCGGGAGCAGGTTCAATTCATATAAACAGGATTAGATCGACTCAGTTCAGGCAAATATAATACAGAAAGTATGTACCGAATTCTGATATTTTCTTACAGTAGTAGTTATATACACTTGGGAAAAGAGTAAATATTTTTTAAACTATATATATATATATATATAATAAGTTATAGTTATTAATAAAATAAAGTTATATATATTAATAAAACGTATGCAATCTGCACTCTCGAAATGAAAGTACAAAGAGGTGGTGCAAAGAGAAAGCCTATTGATATGAACTTTTAAGATCGCTTAGTACAAATTGTGTATAATAGAAATGCACAATATGTGACTTTTTAAAAGCAATACATTAATGCAGTCATAAACATGTTTTGAAATTTAATAGTGATTTGATGCTTCACAAAAGTTGCAGACGCCTTTACCAATATCAAAATGCTTTTGTAAACAACCAGTTATTCTTTACACCGAAAAAAACGGCTATTATAATAAAGAAAATATTTTTCTAAATGTGGAACTAAATACATTGATTTGCATTGAAATACATGATGAGTACTCTTGACACATGAAAGTGTAAAGCCTGCAGCTCACAACAAATGTGATAGGTTATTGCATGTCATATTTAACAAACCGTTTACTGCTAATTTAACGTAATTTTGCTCACATGGATAATTGAATATTAATCAGATGATGTCATTACGCAGCTGTGTCGTCAGCCAATCGTTGCATTGCTGATCATGATTTCGAGGATCGATAGATCTGTCCTTCACAACACACGCAGCGATCTCAGATCAGTTTATCCAGACATTCTAATCTAATTCGCGAACTTGTTTGAAGAACCAAATTAGCGAGATATCAGTTATCAAGATTAAAAGATCCAGGATCTGTCAAATCATCTTAGATCATTTAAGCGAGGTACGAAGAACGGACCCCAAGTCCTGGCAGAAAAAAACAAACTAATAAGCATAAAATCACTTACTGTTTTTTATTGTGGCCATATTTGTGTTTTTTCTCCAGTCCAGCATGCACAGTAACACCAGTCCTGCACCTTTTCAGCCCACCCAAGGACGCCAATTGTTGTGGTTTTTGGTTTTTCTCTTAATGAATCAAACTCAGTCTGGAGGTTATGAATACCAGAAGAGTATACTTTATTGTCGACAACAAAGGACAATTTTCAGGAGACCCCCAGTAGCATCTCTGTCTGAAAAATTCTGTCTCACTGATGTTCTGGCCTGCTTATATAGGGCCTACTCTTTTGCAGCTGTTTTTCACATTGTTCTATATTTGTCACACAAGATCCCACCTAGTTTTAACCCCTGACCCAAACCTGATAACCATATATCTTATCCATCTATACTTAACTGTTTCCACATGTGTTGCTCTATTCTCATCCATTTCCTGTGACACCTTAGTTGTTTACTCTGGCTTTCTCCCGCTCTCTTCTCATCCATTTCTTGTGACCCTTAGTTGTTTACTCAGGCCATCTCCCCTTTCTCACTCTACACAGTACCTTAATTCTTCTAATGGTATGCAAGTCCACAAGCAGACCACACACACACAACCCAAATACACAGATCAACCTCACACCACAAAGAGCACAAAATCAGCAGCGTGGTTCACCTCATGTCCATTGCCTATTTTGGATTGAGAATGCCCCAGTGATTGAAAAAATTCAGATGAAGAGGTAATTCAATTTATAGATAAATATGTAACTTGTGAATTAACATCACAGGACAATAAATTATTGGATACTGTAAAAACTCTGCAACATCATTCAAAACGACATTCAAAAACATGCAAAAAAAAAAAAGATTTGTCGTTTAATTTTCCTAGGCCAGCATCTACACGAAAATGTGTATGTCGAGGTAAAAGTGATACAAAGAAAAAGTGTAAGTGTAAGGAAGATAAGAACGTAGATATATTAACAAAAGAATGTGCATGTGTAAATGAAGGTCCAGCGCATTTTAAAATGAAGCGAGAACAGGCAGGTGACATTTTATTAGCCATCAAGAAGGCTCTTTTAGATGAGAATTGCAACTATAACAGTGTGGAACATTTATTTAAACATCTGAGTATAAATTAAGCCACTTTTGAGCTTGTATACAAAACATTTAGTCGTAATACACAGATTGTGTTAAAAAAACAGGTTAATGAGACATGGGTCTATCAACATAGCAAGCCACTTTTAAAATGCTGTAATGCGAATTTAGACATACAGTATGTTGTAGATGCATATGCTTGTGTGGTTTATATAATTTCTTACATAGCAAAGTCAGAAAGGGAGATGGGATTGTTGTTAAGAAATGCCCAAAGGGAAGCACGTAAAGATGGAAATGTTTTAGGCAGTGCTTATTTACATAACAGAGATGTGTGTGCTCAAGAATCAGTTTATAGGTGAACAAAACATGCATCTGAAAGAGTGTTCCAGTAAAGTTGTGTTTGTGCTAACGGGTGATAATATCATTAAAATGAGCCTTCCTTTAAATGTGTTTAGGAATAAATCTATCAAATAGCCTTACAACAAAAGACATGAGGATGACAAGCATAGTAGAATAGATTAGATGATTAAAATGATATATGTATGGCAACATTTGCATCAGAATATTACATTTTAAGTAAAAATGAAAAATCCCAATGTCCACTTAAATTAAAGTATGAGTAGCAAAATTAGCTCAGTTTATGAATATATATATATATATATATATATATATATATATATATATATATATATATATATATATATATATATATATATATAAATTCTACCCGCTCGTCCGAGCGGACTCTCAGATTATAAATATTAATTATCAACAATAATGGATTATTATTAATAATTAATATTCTGAATTAACTTATTGTTAATTTGACAAAATAAATATAACCAGAACTCGCCCACTTGTCCGAGCGGACTCTGTATTGATCCATTTATTTAGAAAGGGAATTATTACTACTTCTTGTGAAGTAGATTAATCATTCATAAGTTTTGATTTAACTTAATAGCAGCTTGTAACAAAGGAATCAATCGTTTCAGTGACTTTTTCTGCGAGGCAAACAATACAATCCATTTGGTTATAATGGGATTTATTGACTTGTCGGACATATAACGAACAAACGCTCAAACATAAAATATAACATAAAACATAGAACAAATGTATGCTTAATATAGATATATACTATATATGGCTATATACGGGGTCTATAGAACATATTACAAACAAAAATAAACAGAAAAGCAAGGAAATAGTTCAAATAAAAGAGTGGCAAATCTACCTCAGTTCCACACACTATTAGGGATCACCAAAATTATAAAAACACCTTCTTAATCAGGGGCTCACAGCAGCTATGAACCCATATGTTACAAATGGATGTGATTTTATCAAAAAAAGAACACGAACACAAACTGCGGTGGTTCGTTGTGCGTTTTTCTGAGGAAAAAAAAATCCAGAAGCATTTTTTCAAAGTATTCTGCAGTTTTTTTTTTTTTTTTTGCCATACCATGTAGATTTGTAGCTAAAGCCATCAAACTGTAATACATTTGAACAGTTTTGCAGAAATAGTCATGTGACATTTGATGATGGCTCGTCATTCAGTCAAGTCAGTTGTAGATTTAAATAGAAAGAAATGGAGGCAGATGAGTTAGGACAGATTAAACAAACTGGTGACTTCTCCCCTTCGGGAACACAAGCATCATTGCTGTTGGAGATTTTTTTTCTGTTACCGCCAGTGAGAGGGAAACCCCTGTATGTTGATGACATGCTAGGTATGAACCTGTGGTCGTAGAATTGAAAACAATAGTTAGACTGAAAGATGAAATGTTTGCAAAGTTATTAAACAGAATTCGAATTCGTACAAAAGTGACTCAAATGTTAAAGAGTGACATTGATACTTTAAAAAAATCTGAAACAGGAGAAGTCAGCACAGCTCTACATATGTATCCTACAAACAGACAAGTAAATGAACATAATCTTCAGCAGCTATTTAAATCTTGTCCGGAACATTTTGAGATAGATGCTCAAGATTTTGTTCATAATAACAAAACGGGTAAACTTGAGCTGAAAAATTGGCCATCATGCTAAACCTTTAATACATGCTTAGAAGAAACACTGTTTTTAGGTGATGGTGCTGGTGTTATGTTTTGTAAAAATGTTGATGTAATTGACGGCCTGGTCATTGGGGTGTGTGGCTCAGTAACGCATGTAGTTTTTCCTAGCAATGACAACGAGTTCTCTCAAACAGTGTATGTAAAGTTTGATGACATTCAGTTTGGCGCACAAAGAAGAAAATGCTCCGGATATGCTTCTGCAGTTGAGTTAACAATAAAGGTGCATTATGACGACAATTTCCACTAAACCTTGCTTGGGCTTGTACAGAACATAAAGTACAAGGAATTGAAGGAGATTTCTATTCTCTCAGTGTGAAGTATTTTCTAAGTATAAAGCAGTTAATTTTCTCTTCACAAAATGTATGTAGTGTTTGCAGCAAACATGCCAGCCTGTGTTAAAAATACAGTGATATGTCTGTGTAAGATGAGTATGCCTGCACAGGAGCAACACTAGGAGAAGGTTGAGTGACTGATTGTGTAGAATAACTGAATATGTAAAGCACTGATCATATATGTTAAATACTTCTATGAAGCTATTTGTGTCAGAAGTTAGAATGAGTAACATATTATCAAGTTATTATCCTATCATAACAATGTATGTAAACACTTAGTTCCTTTGCTTAAGTTGCATCTATACTTTGCTGACATAGACCTGTAACATCTCTGTTGACATGAGCTAGTGGGCTGAGAGCCAAGAATAGCAGGACCCCTTAGAGCAGGGGTCTCAAACTCAATTTACCTGGGGGCCGCAGGAGGCAAAGTCTGGGTGAGGCTGGGCCACATAAGGGATTTCACAAAAGAAAAGTCCCCAAATGTCATTATTAACAGTTTTAATTATTTCTTCTGAACATGAAGTGTCCTGGACATTAATAGAACATTGAGTGAAGATTATGAACAGTTCTTCTGAACATGGCATCTTTTGCCTACATCTTTTAGCGCTTCTTCTCACAAATCTTATATATGTATATATATGTATAAATAAAACACCCACACCCCACTCCAGTCACATCAGTCTGTATCTACCTATAATATATATAAGATGCAGGCTGTAGCTAGGTAAGTGGCAGGCTGCAGATAGGTAGCTAAGTGGCAGGCAGGGGCGGGAACAGCTTACCTTGGTTCTGGCCGGCGCGAGTTCCCTCCCTGCCTGGTTTATACTTCTGCGTCAAGTGACCGGCGCAACTCACGGCGCAGGCAACGCGCGTGGCTGTGCATTTATACTTCTGCGCGCTGTCTCTGTTGGTCTGCATTAACACTTCCGAAACGCTAGTGGGCAGTGAGGTGTAAATGTTCCTCTGTGTCGAGTTTCTTCACTTCTGTTTTGCTATACTAAACACTTCCTGGATGTACAAGTGACTCAAACTCGCTCATTTTGAGGAAGGAACCGGCGGTCGTGCAACAACTTTTACCATGAGGTAAACACAGAACAAAACTTTCCATACGGAGCTCCTTCACGGGACTCCACACTTGTAAACAATCGCTCGCGCCATTCTCGCAGCTCTCGGTCCCGCCCAGACTCGTCGGCGCTAGCAAGCCGACCAATCACAGAGCTTGCGCTACGCGTCGTTGCGACGTGTAGTTAAAATTTTTGAGAGGTGCACGTCAGTGACGGCGACAGCCACGGCGAAGGGCTATGCGTCAGCGCCGTAGTCTAAGCCGGTGTTTGACGCAGAAGTATAAATCACACTCCCGCCCGTCACAGCGTCTAACAAAGGGGCGGGGTGCGTGGTGACGTCACCGGCATCCCCGCCCCTTTGTTTACACGGCGGGCGGGGAATGTCAGTGACCGCTGTGTACGGATTGAATCAGCGGAGCGGGGAGCGCTCTCTCTCCCCGCTCTGCTGATTCTGTCAGTGTACAGCTGTCGGCGCGGGCCACAAAATATTGCACTGAGGGCCGCAAATGGCCCGCGGGCCGCGAGTTTGAGACCCCTGCCTTAGAGTAAAAACCTATCCTAAAATGGTTAAAAGTTAAAATGAGACACCTAGGGGTGTGTCAAAATAACCTTAATAAATATTGTAAAAAAACACACAGAAACTTTAGAAGGAGCAGGAGGAGAATGCTCTGAGGTCTGCTCTGCTCTTTCTCTGCTTTATTATGGAGAATAAAGTCTATTTTCTGATATTCAAAACCTCCGGTCTGATCATTTCTAATTATTAAAAAGTCGAACACAGAGACTTCAGAAGGAGCAGGAGGAGAATGCTATAAGGTCTGCTCTGCTCTTTCTCGGCTTTATTATGGAGAATAAAGTCTATTTTCTGATATTCAAAACCTCCGGTCTGATAATTTCTAATTGATAAGAAGTCTAAATTCACGACAGAATCAGAGTTGATAATGCCATAGTCTCTCTTAAAAAGATATTTGCACCTGGATAGGCATACGTTGCTTTAAGCCGTGTTAGATGTTTGTCAGGTTTGAGTATTGAAGAATTTGAAGAAAAGGCTATATATTGTAAAGACAGCATTATTAATGCAATTGAAAGCATGCCTAAATTTTTTATTAGAAATACATCATACCCTAAAGTGAATACCCAAGCATTCAGTATATTTTTGATAAATGTACAAAATTTAAAACAACATTTAGCAGACTTGGTTTTTCGAACTCAGCATTTGCAGCCTGATTGCATTGCTGTTACTGAAACATGGTTACCTGCAGATACCTTGTCAGAAACTGTACACCTTGATGAGTACAGTTTTCATAGTCAACCACAAGGTTTGTCTTACCTTACCAGTAACCCAATATTAACAGAATTACAAACTCAACAACATGGTGGTGTTGGAATTTATGCCTCAAACAAGTTGTTGTTTAATATCATCCAGATACCAAATGTGAATTTGGAAAGTGTTGTATATAACTTAAGATACAACATATTAACAGCATTCATTTATCGGCTACCATCATATCACATGTCTCTGTTTAAAGAAAATCTTGGCAAATTACTGGACTTTCTACAACCCATAAACCATCCCGGGTTCAATGTAACCATAGTTCCCCATCTAGGAAACGAGACACTGCGTCTAACCAGAACGCAAGGGGAACACCTCTTTTATACGCATCTCGAAGCACATGTGAAATCAATCTAATGTAATTTAGCAGGTGTCGCCAGACCAGAGTATAAAAGCCTGCACTGAGCATTCAGTGTTAACTTCGAATTTGGTTGAAAGAAGTAACGGGCAGCAGAGAGTATGGCGGAAAAAGCAGTGTCTCGTTCCCTCTTGGGGAACTATGGTTACATACGTAAACCGAGACGTTCCCCATCTAGGGAACTTCTACACTGCGTTTAACCAGAAAGCTAGGGGAACGCAATACCCACTAGGCCAGACTCACTCTGACTGTGAAGAATGCACACTCAAGAAGTGAGACTGAAGAGTCCAGCTGGTCGTGATGCACAGAAGTATGGGGAGTTGACCAGCCTACCACCATACAATTTCAGAGAGGGCAGTGCCCGACAGAGGCTCTGGGAGCCATGAGAAAAACCACTAGAGAAAAGGTTAATGATCCCAGCAATCTGTTTTCAAAGTTATTCAGATAGCATTAGCTATCTGCTAGCCTTTCCCCGGTCTGACGCCTGATAAAACCCAGCCTGGAGGTCACCAACCCATTTAAGGGTAGATATATTCAGCAAATAACCCTTTGTCGAGGATCAATTCTGCTGGGGAGCTCCCGCTTGCCCAGCATAGCACCAAAGCTTAACTCTCTCTCCTTAGCTGCTTGCCATTTTATGTCTTCAACTCTATTAGCTGCTTTGGTCATAACCTCCACCAACTCCTTATATTCTAGTGACTGGGGGGCAGACCCCTTTATCCTCTAACATATACAGAAGCAGATGTTACTGCCCCCTTCGCGTGTCAGATAAAGCCGCAGCGTGGGCATCTGACGCGAAAGAGGAGGAGTAGATCTGCCAGAGAGAGACAGAGAAAGTATGGCGTCCATCAGGATGGCATCTCATCTGCCAGATCTACTTAAAGGGCAAATAGGTTACCCCTTTTTTCATATTTAATAATAGTCTTTTGTGTCCCCAGAATGTGTCTGTAAAGTTTCAGCTCAAAACACCCATCAGAGTATTTATTATAGCTGTTTGAAATGTCTGTATTATAGCTGGAAAAAAGGTTGTTGCTGTTTTGTTGCACAGGGCCTTTAAAGCGAGTCATCCCCGCCCACCGATCCCACGTGCCTGTCAGCAGCATGCCTCAACACACCCTCGGCTTCAGGAAGCAGATCTCACATAAGGTTTGTGAGAAATACTGCAGTAAGAACTTCACACATAGCACAGAAAAGTAGCGCAGACACTCACGCACATACATAGCGTAGAGACGCAGACAGACACACACACACACATAGCACAGGCAAGTAGCGCAGACAGACACACACACACACACACACACACACACACATATAGCGTAGAGACGCAGACACACACACACACATGCACACAGAGAGACAGTGAGAGAGACACACGAGGCAGTGGTGATGAAGTAAATCGCAGTACTTCATTACACACGTCCATACGTTTTAAAACATGTTAAACTTGTAAAACTCACTATTGATCACGTCTGGTGATGATTGATGATCCTAGCAAACTGAACAGACCTTTTATTCCCGGTTGCTTTGCGCTCATCCTGTCTTGTCGATGAGTATATGCATTACTATGGAGACATGTTAATGCGCGCAGCTGTCAATCAATATTGGTGGGCGGGGGGACCTCAAACCTACGTAAAGTTACGGTCAATCTGAAAACCGCTCCAATTGGTCCACTGTTTTATGTTGTTAAATTTGAAAAAGAAAAGGACGGAGTGTGTTTATATCACCCCAATATGACAGTATATACATTATACGTACACACATGTATGTCCAAACAGCTTGAAAAGTAGATTTTTCACCATAGGTGCCCTTTAAGAATTCCATGATCTGAGATGCTACTGTGCCTCAGCACGAGCCGCGGGGATTTCCTTGAAAAACGCTCAACGGCTTCGCATTACTTTCCGAGAGAGAGCATTACAGTGTGCACAATCAGCACACTGGAGTGCTGATTGTGCATGCTCTTTACCCAAACACTGCAGACACAGAGGATGTGTGTCACCTCTTGTAATTAAAAGGAGGGCAAGGTGAAGCACACGCTCAAAAACTTCCTTCTGCCATAATGATGTGTATTTATATCTTCTAAAAAATAAAAAAAACAGAAGTTGTCAGTTTTTTTGTCTTATTGTGATGCAGATATCAATATAGTGAGTGGGCAATTCAGAGGACAGCATTCACAGCACTTCTTGAAAGCAAAAAAGTTAACACTGAATGCTCAGTGCAGGCTTTTATACTCTCTGGTCTGAAGGCACCTGCTTAATTACATTAGATTGATTTCACATTTGCTTCAAGACATGTATAAAAGAGGTGTTCCCCCCAAGCGTTCTGGTTAGACGCAGTGTAGAAGTTCCCTAGATGGGGAAAGTACTATTGTTGTCTTGGGAGATTTCAATGACAACATTTTTAAGTCTTCTACTATTTACAAGTTTGTCAGAAAGAGGGTTTGTTCAACATGTCACACAATACACAACAGAAAAAGACGATGTTAAAGCAGTTGTGCTTCCAACACATTTCAGTGATCATGAAGGTATTTTATGTTTTTTTACACCTAATACTTTTACTGTTGATGAGGAAGAATTTGGCCAGTTGTTGGATTAACTGATCTGCTTTATTAAGCAGATGAGGTAGGATAGTGCATTTGACCCTATAAATGCATCATCTTTGCCGAGCAAAATATTGCAGGTATTGCAATGTTTCTTCACTGCAAGGTAGAAATGTGACAGGTTAAACTCATTTGTTAGACATAGAAAGTAAACAGAAATTTACATCCTAGAAATACAACTTTAGCTTTTACAATGATGTTTTTTTTCCTGCATTGCAACAACATGTTTAAATGTTAGAATTAATTCATTCTTGACTCAATTAGTACTCATTCTAAATTGCACTGCAAGTATAATAACTTAAATTAAATATACATTAATTATTCTATAAAAATACTGCCTAGTACTCAACAACGGAACGTATTTTAAACTAAAAGCTCAGTGTATAATTTACATATGGCACCTTGTATTTTGTATTCTCAGTATAAAATTCTGTAACATAAACAACATTTGAATATAACATTACAAAATATTATTCAGTAGATAATTTGCCCTTAAAAGTTTAAAATAAATTACTTTGTGGCGCTAGTTTGTTAGACATTAGACACAAAATATTATGAAACAGATTTAGTTGTAGATATTTTTCACTTAAAAATGAAAGAAAATTACTTTATTGCACTAACTTGACTTAATAAGAAAATCTTTTTCCTAAGATTTGAATATAAAATTATATAAAATAATCAATAATTCTATATTATATAAAAATGCATATATATATATATATATATATATATATATATATATATATATATATACACATACATATATATATATATATATATATGTATATATATATATATATATATATATATATATATATATATATATATATATACATATAAAGTAATTATTGTTGTTTTGCACCAAAATACTTTAAATAAAATACTTTTAAATAAAATAAATAATCTATATTTGAATATCAAAAAATTTTTATGAACGCTATTTTGCACCAAAAAGCAAGAAAATTTGTTATTTCTTACAGAATTTTAGCTGAAATAGAAAATTGCACATATTCACAATTCACAATTTCCCTCTAAAATTGTTAATGTGTCAAATGCAATATTGTTGCTAATGCAGGTTTGGCTTTTCTATTTGTTGTTTCAAAAAGCAAAAGACACTGGTAATGGTACTCCTGGTTTACTGGGATGGGGTTCAATTCCCTACAGTGTCCTTGCTTTTCATAACAACTTCATGCATTCTATTATTATTGTTACTACATTTATAATCACTAGTTAAATGGATTACAAACTTTATAGTTTGGATTATGCTACAATGTTTTAAGACACAGATTGGACTATATTTCAGTTCATTAAAAAAACTGAAAAGGAAAGTGTGATTTTTTTTATTTTTTTTTATTTATTTTTTTTTAAAGAAAACCATGAAACAACCACTGAATATATATATTTTTAAATACAATATTCAGTACCAAGTTGTTCAACTGCAGCATGTAAAAACCATGTTTGCTACTGTGGCTAATAATGCTAGATATAAAAATCTAACATCGTAAATGTTACGATAACCAGCGATCATTCACTGGAGATCGCTGGTTTCCTCTATCATCATTCACTTCACTTCCGCATTCCCCAGGACTACATTTTCATACATGCACTTCTCCCAATCACGCACGCCTGGTCACTCATCTTCCTGATTACATCACCAGCTGAAACCTGTTACAGAGACTGATTACACACAGTATTTAAGCAGCACACACACTCATTCACATTGCCGAGTCTTGTTTACTGTTAGTGACATTACAACGTGTTATCCTGGTCTTGTTTCTCTGTGTTTTGAACCTAGTCTTGTTTATTTAGTTTTCCTTGTCTGCCGCCTGCCTTACGACCTATTGCCTGTTTATTGACTTCGACTCTGGATTTGCCCAAACATACCTGTTCATACCTGTATTGACCACTGCTTGCCTGACAAAGAATAAACCTGCATATTGGATCCTACCTTCTGTTGTGGTGTCACTCCCCGGCGTTACAGAAGACTCGGCCACACAATGGATTCAGCGGGTATCAAGATCATGTGTCTGCGTCAGGAAGCCCGGTCTATAGAGGAATACGTGGAGGACTTCATCCAGGTAGCCCATTTAACATCTTTGGATGACTTATGCCTAATGATTTTCTTTCGTGGAGGACTTTCTGAGCCCCTATATTCCACAATGCCTTTGCATGACCCCCACGGGACTCTAGAAGGTTATATTGATCTTGCACTTCAAATGAGTGGGTCCCCCTTCACTGTAGGAGAGGTGGAGGACACCCCTAAATATTTTTTGGGGGGGGGGCAAAGGACAGCAAGACCCGCTGGCAACGGGGCTTGCTGCTCATTCCATCACCACACTCCCAGCTTACATGGCCGACTCCAGTCCCCCAGCTCACAAGATGGCCGACTCCAGTCCCCCAGCTCACAAGATGGCCGACTCCAGTCCCCCAGCTCACAAGATGGCCGACTCCAGTCCCCCAGCTCACAAGATGGCCGACTCCAGTCCCCCAGCTCACAAGATGGCCGACTCCAGTCCCCCAGCTCACAAGATGGCCGACTCCAGTCCCCCAGCTCACAAGATGGCCGACTCCAGTCCCCCAGCTCACAAGATGGCCGACTCCAGTCCCCCAGCTCACAAGATGGCCGACTCCAGTCCCCCAGCTCACAAGATGGCCGACTCCAGTCCCCCAGCTCACAAGATGGCCGACTCCAGTCCCCCAGCTCACAAGATGGCCGACTCCAGTCCCCCAGCTCACAAGATGGCCGACTCCAGTCCCCCAGCTCACAAGATGGCCGACTCCAGTCCTCCAGCTCACAAGATGGCCGACTCCAGTCCCCCAGCTCACAAGATGGCCGACTCCAGTCCTCCAGCTCACAAGATGGCCGACTCCAGTCCTCCAGCTCACAAGATGGCCGACTCCAGTCCTCCAGCTCACAAGATGGCCGACTCCAGTCCTCCAGCTCACAAGATGGCCGACTCCAATCCTCCAGCTCACAAGATGGCTGACTCCAGTCCTCCAGCTCACAATGTGGTCACAACCAGCCCTCCAGCTCACAATGTGGTAAGCGCCAATCTGGCACCTGCTCACAAGATGGTTTCCTGTTCCTTGTCCGTTCCTGCCTTAGTTCCTGTTTCAGTTCCTGAAATACCATCACCTGAGCCACCAGAATGGCCACCACCACCTGAGTTACAAGAGCTGATGCCACCACCAGAACTGTTACTGCCAGAGCTGCCACCACCAGAGCTGTTACTGCCAGAGCTGCCACTGCCACCTCCAGAGCTGCCACTGCCACCTCCAGAGCTGCCACTGCCACCTCCAGTGCTGCCAGACCCTCCAGAGCTGCCAGACCCTCCAGAGCTGCCAGACCCTCCAGAGCTGCCAGACCCTCCAGAGCTGCCAGACCCTCCAGAGCTGCCAGACCCTCCAGAGCTGCCAGACCCTCCAGAGCTGCCAGACCCTCCAGAGCTGCCAGACCCTCCAGAGCTGCCAGACCCTCCAGAGCTGCCAGACCCTCCTGAATGGCCGCCGCCTCCTGAGCTCCCTGAATGGCCGCCGCCTCCTGAGCTCCCTGAACGGCCGCCGCCTCCTGAGCTCCCTGAACGGCCGCCGCCTCCTGAGCTCCCTGAACGGCCGCCGCCTCCTGAGCTTCCTGAACGGCCGCCGCCGCCTGAGCTCCCTGAACGGCCGCCGCCGCCTGAGCTCCCTGAACGGCCGCCTGAGCTCCCTGAACGGCCGCCGCCGCCTGAACTCCCTGAACGGCCGCCGCCGCCTGAACTCCCTGAACGGCCGCCGCCGCCTGAACTCCCTGAACGGCCGCCGCCGCCTCCTAAGCTTCCTCAATGGTTGCAGCCTCATGATCCAGGGCCACTGCAGCTCCACGCTCCAGGCCCTCCGCAGCTCCACGCTCCAGGCCCTCCGCAGCTCCACGCTCCAGGCCCTCCGCAGCTCCACGCTCCAGGCCCTCCGCAGCTCCACGCTCCAGGCCCTCCGCAGCTCCACGCTCCAGGCCCTCCGCAGCTCCACGCTCCAGGCCCTCCGCAGCTCCACGCTCCAGGCCCTCCGCAGCTCCACGCTCCAGGCCCTCCGCAGCTCCACGCTCCAGGCCCTCCGCAGCTCCACGCTCCAGGCCCTCCGCAGCTCCATGCTCCAGTCCTGCCCCCGCTGCATGGTCCTGGCCCTCCATCCCTCCCCCTGTTCCGCCTCCGCTCCACCTCCCGCCTGAACTGTATTTGGAGCGTCTGGAAGCCGCTCTTTAGAGGGGGGGCTATGTTACGATAACCAGCGATCTCCAGTGAATGATCGCTGGTTTCCTCTATCATCATTCACTTCACTTCCGCATTCCCCAGGACTACATTTTCATACATGCACTTCTCCCAATCACGCACGCCTGGTCACTCATCTTCCTGATTACATCACCAGCTGAAACCTGTTACAGAGACTGATTACACACAGTATTTAAGCAGCACACACACTCATTCACATTGCCGAGTCTTGTTTACTGTTAGTGACATTACAACGCGTTATCCTGGTCTTGTTTCTCTGTGTTTTGAACCTAGTCTTGTTTATTTAGTTTTCCTTGTCTGCCGCCTGCCTTACGACCTATTGCCTGTTTATTGACTTCGACTCTGGATTTGCCCAAACATACCTGTTCATACCTGTATTGACCACTGCTTGCCTGACAAAGAATAAACCTGCATATTGGATCCTACCTTCTGTTGTGGTGTCACTCCCCGGCGTTACAGTAAACTTGAAATAAAAGAACATTTCATTATATTCATAGTTTTGCACAAGCACTCTTAACTCACCAGTTAATTTGTTTAGCTAAGAAGTTAGCCAAAAGTTTCTTGGGATACGTCAAACTGCTTCCTTAGTGGAAAACACCAATGATTCCAAAGTACCTACGAAGCAAAAAAAAAAACAAATAAATTAATAAATAAACTTAAAACACTTAGAAATAAGAGCAAGAGCTTGAACTTACCAGTTTCTTCATTTGTTCAAGCTGCTCCTTTAGTTGATTTTCAAGCTTTTCCATGTCAAATTGGAATGTCAATTTCATCACGTCTGTTTTGATTTTGCTGATTTTTGAGAATGAGGACCAGTTGCTGCATTAAGACGTTGCATGATTTTAAAACTTTAGTCACTAATGCAAAAAAAGAGAAATATCAAACTACTATAAATCAACCTTTAGCTCATTCTCATACAACTTGTGTAAATACAACAGCGGGTAAGATACTGCCGATATTCTCTAGTTGATCTTTAGTTTCTAGCTGCATTAAACCTTTACAAATTTAGTGATGTCTTAAATTCTTACAAAGACATGACGAGTTGCAATAAGTTCTGTCTATGATCTCCAACTGCACTAGGACTGTAAATGTTCATAGGTGTACTGGATTGTACAGCACTTGTGCATCTTGGTGTTATTAAGAATTCTGCCATAGTCATTGGTGGTGATGGTACTTATGGTGCTGCATCGATTTCTGAAATCTTCATATCTGCTTTTTCTCCAGCCTCTTTGTTCCAAATAATTTTTATTCATTACGGTCACTATAGTTGTGTATTTAATGTCCCTTGATCAGATACATTTACAAAACAAAACATCATTTTAGTATAGTGCCAGGGCAAAATCTCACAGGTTGTATTACGTTGACAGTATGTGTTTAAAATAATTGCAAACCAACCTGTTCTTTCTTTAGGTGTAAAAGTTTAAGTCAAGCTTCCTCATATGTGTTTATAACAAAACATCACATTGTTGTTAACCTCCCCCGAAAAAAAGTTTAAATCCTGAGATACTATCAAAGTTAATTAATGGCTATAATACCTAAAATGTAAATAATCAGCACCCTGAAGGTTGCACAAGATTTTTTCAGAGATTCATGCAGAGTGACAGCCTTATGAGTCTTAGACTGAGGCTGTTTCTCAATTCCAAGAACACAGAGAATGGACTTGTGTTCTTGTGGAGACCGGTCTTGCCAGGTGTCCTCGGAAGAATGAACTCAGGAGACCACGAGGGCAGAAAACGCGTGCTTTGAGAAATGAGATGCTGCGTTCTTCCTGATGGTCATGTGACCTTTACACGTTTTAAATGGTAAATTATTTAAACATTACAGCATTCATACAACAATTTGTTTTTTTTCCCTTTTCAAAATATATACTTTGCATAAAAACATTATAAATATACTCTGCACAATATAAATAAAACAGATTTTAATAAGAATTTCAGCAAACAAACACAGTTAATGTGTTTATTCATTTATTAAGATGTCCATGGTAATGTTTAGTTTGATTTAGGGAAACTCCTGAGGTAAATAAGTTATATCTCTGAACTAAATCTGAATAAAATGCTGCACTTCCCATATCCAGTCGCAAAAACTTCTGGGACTTCCAGAGCGAGTTCAATGCTCAAGTCTGCATCGTTGTGTCCTCGATATCAAGATCACATCCGAGAAGTTTCATGCGTCCTCCGTATTTGCGGTCTTGAGTATTGGAACTGAACTTAGGCAGCTGATGATGACGTTGCACGAGAACGTGAGGATGTAAGATCGCTGAAGAATGCATATTGAGAATCAGCTATAGATTTGTAAGATTTTTTTCTTCTTGTGATCTTCATGGTGGATGGCAACCAGCTTTTTGGAGCATGTGTTTCTTATAAAACCAAACTTCTGCTTTATAAAAAACAGTCGGCACAGGAGCATGCTATCTCAAAAATAAGTGCATTTTACACTGTTTTTCTCCAGATGATATGTATAATCCATTTATAAACAATATTGTTTTGTTTGCGTCTAAAAATTGTGACCATCCACACAAAATATTCTTATTATTTTGTTGCTGTCGTACCATGGATTTTTTTCTCAAAATATCATTAAACGAGGAGTTAACAAATCATTAGATAAAATAAGAATTTAAGCGGACTCTACAGACAGACTCGGGCCAGATATGGTTAACAGTAATCAGGCCAGTGCTTTACAGCTGCATCACAAATGCATGTGCGAGAGCGAGCTGCGTACTCGGCCCAGATAACACTCGCCGATGCCAAGTCGGAGCCGGAGGCACCGAAGAACAGCCGATCACGCCGATTACTACCTGCTATCTGGGCCCCTTATTTGAATTTTATGAATATTTTATGAATATTTATGAATAATCAACAATAACGGTTTATTCTTAATTATTAATATTCCGGCTTAAGCTTCAGTCAATTTGGTCAAACAAACATATGATTGTATATGATCCTGCACGCTCGACCGAGCAGACTCTCAGATTATGAATATTAATTATCAACAATAACAAATTATTATTAATCATTAATATTCTGGATCAATTTATTGTTAATTTGACCAAACAAACATAACCAGAGCCGCTGCTCTTCCGAGCGGACATGGTAATGATCTATTCATTTAGAAAAAAGGGGATTATTGCTACTTCTTGTGAAGTAGATTAATCATTCAAAAGTTTTAATCAACTTATAACAGCTAGGCAGGGGAATCTGTGTTTCAGTGACCTTTTCTATGAGGCAAACAATACAATTCATTTGATTATAATGGGATTTATTGACTAGTGTGACAGATAACGTACAAACGCACACAACATACATTAAACATAGAACAAAGGTAAACCACGTGGAGATCGGCTATACGGGTCTATAGAACATGTAACAACAAAGAGAAATAGTAAAGCGAGGAAATAGAGATTTCAGACAAAGAGTGACAAAACTTTCAGTTCCACACGCACCATTAAGGATCACCAAGATTATAAAAACAAAAACACCTTTTTTGATAAAAGAGGCACAGCTTAATTGCATAACTAAAAATACCTGGACTTTAATGTCTGGGGTCTCTCCCTTTTGCTCCCGTCGTGATGAAACTCCTTTGATGTCCTTCTTGATGCGTTGAGTTTGCAATACAGTTCTGAGGAATGCGATCGCAAACTTTAAACTGAGTTTACTTTGCCGGAAAATAAGAAAGCATGGGAATTAAAGAATGTAAGCAGTGGTGATTATGATCGTACTCTACGCATAATGTGTTGTAAAATGTCAGCAGAAACCCATCAATACCAAACATGGGGGTTTTAAAAATACATCAACATAATTCCCACACCCTTGCATTATTTATGCTCTAAAAAGGCCTAAAAGAACCAGGCATACAGGTTATAGGAGAGGTTACACAGGTAAGAAAAGTCCGAAATGAGATACAAAGTTTACAAACATAACATTTTAGTTTTGTGCTAGTCCCTGATTTCTCAGTCCAACTTCTTTGTCCTTGTGGGTGTGTGGATGTGTGTGTGTGTAAGGAGGGGGGGAGATCGGAATGTCTTTGAAGTCTCTAGGTCTATCTCTCTGGATAATGAAAGGTGTCACGGAGGCCAGACTTTAAGGAACCAGGAGTCGTAAAACCCACGCAAGAGGGTTTAATAAAACCAATAGGTAATTTTATCTGTGGGCTGTACGCTACATTGCGCTCCACTCACCATAAAACAAATTATTTATGTGATCAAACTATTAAAATGCTTATAAATTTTAACTACATCGATCCTAGATATCCCATAACATCAATGAATTTAGTTTTAGCCAATAGCAGAATTTGATTAAATAAGTTTCTGCTTACTTCTTTAAAGTGAAGGTCAATTCATCTTTCCCATCAGTGATATTGCCAAGTTGTTGGAAAAATAAGAACCGAGTCCTGGGGGCTCATGTACGAAGACTTGCGTGGAAATCATACTAAAACATTGCGTACGCACAAAGCTGTAAATGTGCGTACACAGAAAAAAATTCAGATGTATGAAACACTGCGTTCGCCGAATCCCACAGATATTCTTTTGTACATCCGAAAGAACGTGAAACTGAGCGCAACATGCACGAGCGCAAAACCCCTCCCTGCCTCCTCCCCCCTATGAATATGCTAATGACTCCACTTTGGCAAAACCCAACGAAAAAGCAATGGCAAAATCAAGCAAAAAGAGAAACTTTGAACAGAATGTGAGTTGGAGGTGCTGCTTTCAGAGGTAGACCGGAGGAAAACGGTGTTATTTGCAAGTTTGTCCTCTGGAATTAACAACAAAAGACAAAAATAGAGTGGGGAGAGTTTAGCTGATGCGGTTAACACAGTTGGGTCTGAACATCGCAATGTGTGGATTTAAAAGAGAAATAGTGTGATATAAAGGTGTAAATGTTGTAAAGCCCATGTCAACATGTTTTGATACGATCGAGCATGAACTCGGTTCGAATCCAGCTTCTGATGAACTCAATCTTCTTTTTTTCCCAGCTATATATCGGATTCTGCCTACTATTTATCACTAGAAAGACAAGTAGGAATCATTAATAAGTATGTGCATCATATTTTATTTGCACATTTATTGAATGGAAATGTTTCTGTTTAACATATGCAAATTCATCTTCAGATGGTGCCTTTATAGCAATGTGTGTGCAGTAGGGGTGTCACGATTTCGATTCGAAATCGATCGAAATTTATGCTCAATTTTGATTATCAAATCAAAAAATAGAATCATCGATACTGCCGCACCCCCATGTCACATTAGCTTGGCTTGCCAAGTGGGAAAAAACAGGCTTGTTGAAGTGCTTGTTAAACTGCACAAGCAGGAGACCCGTCGACAGAACCTAAACCCTCTCCTCTTTCAATGAAGTCTCGGGTGTGTAAGCATTTTGGATTTCCAGTGAGTTATGTTGACAATGTTCGTGTTGTCGACAAAAAAACAACACAGTTTTGCAAGCTCTGCTATGTAGGTGTTACGTACGGATCGTCCGATAGACAACACCGGCATCGCGATCCTCCGCCCGTCCACGTTGCAAATCCGCTCGCGAAAAGTACACACCCAGGCCCTGTTTACACTGTCTTTGTTTTTAAATGGCATTTTAGAACGACAACGATTTGACATCCACAGTGACGTGTAGCATTTCTGAGCAGCCCTCCTTCCTCTCTACCTCTGAAAATGCACATCACGTGATCACACAGACACAGACGCACACACAGCCATGCGCTCGAGACAGCAGGTCCAGGTCTAGACATTTTAGCAAACACCTCAGATACTGTTGGCTGGTTCCTGTTGGTTGTGCGTCTTTTTTACCGACGCCATTATAATGACACAGATCACTGCCTATTCACGAGTCCCGCAGAAAAAGTGATTGACAGGTGGTAATTATGTGTGTATCTTGCCTTTATTCATTAACTGTATGATTTGTTTATGGGTAAAACAAAGACCATGCAGGTCAGGTAGTTTAAACGGTAGGCTACAAATAATTAATTTGTTATTAATTAATTAATTATTCATAATCGAATCGAATCATGCCTTTAGAATCGAAAATGTAATCGAATCGAGGATTTGGAGAATCGTGACACCCCTATCTTCTATGCATAATCATTCATTCATTTTTTCGGCTTAGTCACTTTATTAATCTGGGGTTGCCACAGTGGAATGAACCACCATTTATTCAGCATATGTATTATGCAGTGGATGCCCTTCCAGCTGCTACCCAGCACTGGGAAACATCCATACACTCTCATTACCACACATACACTTTGGACAATTTAGCTTACCCAAATCACCTATATTGCATGTGTTTGAACTTTGAAATGAAATGCCAACTGATCCAGCCGAGGCTCAAACCAGCGACCTTCTTGCTGTGAGGTGACAGCGCTACCCACTGTGCCACCCTGTATGTAATGCATAATCATATGCACTTAAAGCATTCTCTCCTGATACTGTCTGCCAACCCTCCCAACCATCCCCTCATTAGCACAGCTATGTTCTGCTATATCTTCCACAAGCACCAAATCATCAACACAGCCATGTTCTGCCCCCTGCAAGTATAGAAGAATTTTTGTAATGCGTATAGAGTATATACTTTTATTATGTAATCACTATATAGAATTTTTCTAGAGGAATTTTTATTATGTAATCACTATATAATCTGCCACTATTAAAATATAGATTACTATTAAAATACACTGTTAAAACATATAGAAATACATTCAAGTGATGCAGAAGAAAACACACAGACATGCACGGCCTTATAATTGACGAAAACACACAGGCATACAGGGCCTTATAATTGAGGCCCTCACAATTGAAGACCAGCACGTCATGCGCCTAAATGAGAACATTCAGACAGAGCGTTTAGACAAATGTATGTATTGACCAAGACAAAAACAACCCTCGACAAAATAGCATACATAAGGAGAATCATTTAGAAAGTATGGAAACAACATGATCATGTGCAAACACAACATGCCATATGACCTTAAGATATGTAAAAACAGAAAAACATACAGCCATTAATTAAAAAGCTAGGATACTATTGGAGCCGGGAAATGGCATCATGCTACACGACATGTCATGATGACTATGGGAAAAAACTGTATATAAACTGTGGGTTTTTGAACATTGGTAGGAGAGAGATCGATCGACCAACTCTGCTGTAACAATAAACTGCTTTAACTTGAGAACTTCGAAGACCTCAGCTTCTTTTTTGAAACTTAGAAGATGTTTGTCAAGATCCAGCGCAACTTTCCACAACACAAGTCAGTTTCAAACATGAAAAAAAAAAATTAAAAATTAAAAAAAAAAAACAATAAATAAATAAATAAAATAAAATTAAAACATTAAAAAAAAACTTTGTGTCTGTTTTGTGACAGGCAGATGACAATAGCAGGGCTGTATCTTTTAGTATTATATATAATACAACTTTTGTTCTGCCAGTTCTCCCAGGCAGGGTTTTATTTAGTTAATTTTAGTTTTTGGAACTTTTGTGCATTGGAAGGAAGTTATTTTAGAAGAAGAACAGTTCTTTAAAGTATTATTTGTTTTTATTCTGTCTATTCAGTGTCCTTCAACAAGAACGGTGGTGGTGGGGTTCATAATGTTCACAATAGTATTTTATTAGTTGTTGGTTTAACCATGGATGAGGTAATGGCTGTTATGTTATTTTGTTTTCCAATGGCGTTTCTTATTACATATTACGTAAATTAAGTGTAATGGAAAAATATATATTTTTTACGCCATTTTGATTTTTATTCGAATACAAATACAGATAAAAATACTGGCTTCTCTGCACATCCCTATATATATATATATATATATATATATATATATATATATATATATATATATATATATATATATATTGTAAAATTAATTGTTGGTAATTATTAGAACAAGTTTATCTTATCCACAATTTATTTGTTTTATAACAAGTTTATTTTTTTAAACCACTCAGGGGGTTAGTGTTTAGCTGTTTTTATATTTTTTCAATTTTGTGTCAAGATATTTTCTTCTGTTTTGTAATTGTTGTAATAAAAAGTTAAATTACTTATTTTGTCACTCATGTTAATTCCTAAATGTGATAATAAAGTGTCATCTTTGCATTCACCAAATGAGCTCACCTTTATCACAGTAAAAACAACATTTAGTATTAATATCATAACATATTAGATCCTCGATAGTTAAGTCATATTTTTTATAAACAACCCAAAAGTAACTATAAAAATGTTTGTTCAGTGTTTTTACTTAGACGTCAAAAAGATATTTTGTGTGACAAGCACTCTTTTTCTTTACTTTTATACAAGACATTTGTTTGATACCTACTCTTGCTCATTACCTTTTATTTTCCCAATATGACACATTTTCCTGATATTTAAAGTTTTTTTGAAAGCACAATTTATTTTTACAATAATTAGAAATGTAATACTTTGAAATCACAACCCCTGTTTGTGTTTTTAATGGTTTCTTACTCCAAAACTGTGCCTCAAGCAAATTACCCACTTTGCACAAATCAAAACAAACATTCTTATCAGCATGTTTGACACAAATTACAAGCTCAAAAAGATTATTCTCACTGTGTTTTAAATAAATTCCATCACTTCCAAGAATTATACTCGTGCAACTGTACTCTATTCCCCCAATATATATTAACAGATTCACACCTAAAGCATTTGCTGAATATTAAAATTCTATGTCTGAAGCGAAATATCCAACATATTGCATGTGTGACTTTGAAATATATTCAGACATTAAAGCAAATTCTTTGCCTACTAAGTTAATGTGCTCTTTGCTATGATTCTCCATTTACTTGACAACAAGAAGTATAATCTTCCAATGGCTCTTTTCAGAACCGCTAACCACTCTAGCTACTGCTCTGAAAAAACTATTGCTATCTTTTACAACTTTATCTGTCTTACAAACAACACCTAAAGATCCATAAACAGTTGGTACTTGTATATTTTCTTTTTCAAAATCCAAATGTAATTTCTCACATAATGTTTGTGCAGTTTCTGTAGACAGAGGATAATATGTCATCTAACCTGAATTTTCCACAACTTTAGCATCAGAATCTTCCACCATTCCCAGTTCACAACAAGTGTTATTGTGCACTGCTTTTAACATGCGATGCGATTGTTGTTCGGGCATGAACAGTGTTTCCCTATCAATAAGCTCTTTCTTGTTTTTTAAATTGAGAACATTATTTTTGCCCATAATCTTTGCTCTAACACTGTACCCTTCAGTGAAACACATACTGAGTTTGCAGTATCCATAACAACTTTGTTGTGCAGGCTCATTAACACAAACTACAGTCTCATAGTGGTTTTCATGACAGTTTTCTATATTAATGCTATGTTTAGAAACAAGCTTACCACTGCAACTGTATTTCAACCAGTGACCATCATAAAATGTAAATACATCAATTCCTAAATAATCTGCTGTTGCTTGTATTTCAACCTCTATAGCCCAGCTATAAACAAATCTTATTTTGGACCTGTTAATGTACTCCAACACAGATGAATATTCTCTTCGTAAAATATTTCTATATTTTTCGCTATTCTTTTCCAAATGCAGCACAACAGCAAGTCAAATTTTTCGGTGATAATTTTGTGTACCACTAACTGCTTAGGAATTGCTCTGAAGAAACAGTTCCCATTCCTAATAAGCCAACATATAAAAAACTAAAACATTTACTTTTCACAATCCACCCTTAAACAGCCACACAAAGTTTGAAAAACATGTTTAGAAATAGGACTGAACATCACATTGTTCTTTTTTATATCACAAAGCAATTTAACATGAATTAACTTCACGAACATCAAATTGTTTTACTTTCTTTGAAGAACCATTACTTTCTGAAATGTTACGCTTGGTTCTCGCATCAGACCGCCAGAATCCTCATCAAACTCCATTTCAAATGTTTTATCAGAGGCTTAACAACTCTCTGTCATTCTTCTAATGGTGACATGAACACCAGCTATTTCAAAATGTTTTTGCTTTTCACTGAGCCCTTTAGATAAAAGGCAAATGTGACTGAACAAAAATATAAAGAAACACTTTTTCCATTTCCATCAACCATACCAAGAGCACTTCGTGCATGAGAATCAACCAGTGCATATTGTTCAGTGTGAGAAATGATTGCACATGTACCACTACACAATGTCAGAAGACACCTGTCATACAGTGAAAACATGTTTTCCAATCTCTTTGAAAGACTGCTGTAAGCACTACTCTCAATAAATTCACCTTCAACAACATCTACATCACCACTGACAAAATTACCATATTCAAACAAAAAACTTTCTCCATCAATAATAGACTCCTTTGGCAAATCAGAGACGCAGATTTGTTGAGTGACTAATCCTATTCGTCTCTTGCAATCCTGTGTACAACTCATCTCCTAACACTACAATTGTGTCAAGGTTTTTGCTCTGCCATCAGAAGACACTATCTGCTGTATGCTTTGCTAGGCTTACTTAAGCTATTGCCATACACTGGAATCCTCTGTATTTAAACCGCTAATTGCCCTGGTGGAATTATCCTCTTAATCTGTTTTCAGTGCTGACAGAAGTGGCATCCTCACACCCAGCTGCATCTTTACATCCAGCACTGACACCTTCACATCTGACAGAACTGCTAGTCTATTGATCATGATCCTCTTGGGCTGCTTTTACAGAAATGCTATTAACAGCATCACACTGTGCATCTAAAGAGCTTCTAAGATTTCTGATATGAACCATCAGATCGTTAAGGCATGTGTTGAAAACAGCCACAGGCGTGCTAATATTAGATGCAAATCCAAACATATCACATATGCCAAAATCAACCATCACAAAATAATTGTTGTGATGAATAATGATGCTAACTGCACAGTTAAGGTTTAGGAAACACATTCCTTCCCTCAACAAATATTCTTGTAGCTTTTTATACATTACAGCTTCCTCTTCTAACAATCCAAAACCTCTGTACTCTGGAAACCAATTTCTACATTCCACTTTCTGCCAAACACATTGTGCCTTTTCTATCAAAGTGCACAACTCTTTCTCTACAGTCTGTTTTCTGACTTATCTCAGCTACATATGTGGCTAACTTGCTTCCTTCCACACAAATGTCATCGACATCTGTTTTTACCCAAGTACACAAGGGAGCAATTGCATGTTTGTTTGCAGCCACAACACAATATCCAGTCAATGCATTCATATCACAACTCAACAGTGCAGCTCTTACATCACGGCCAGCAACAACAGGCAGCTGCAGTGTTTCTGAACATACACAAACTTTAGCATCAATCTAACGCACTTTTTGGTGTGCGTTGCATGCGAAAACCCTTTTTTCCTCGGCATCCTGAAAGGAAAAAAACACAAGACTAAGGGACATATGCAATAAAATGTAATGATAAGATTACTTCCATCATGTTGATAACTAAAAATAAATATCTTAAGCAGTTTTGTGTGCATTACTTAACAAGACACTTAATTAACAATAAATGTACAAATATAACTAGCTATTTCTTTACAAACATAGTTATTTTCATATATCAATATTTACTTAATATAAATTTTGAGTTAAATCACTGTGTTCTTTGATTTATCATAATGTCATATTAAACGTTTAACTATACTACCTACATGATTTGACTGATACGAAAATACCTATAAATTAAATTTGTTAAGAATTAACCCTACATTATAAGATGTTAGTAAAAGGTTTTAAAATACAGCCGTATTCCTAACTGAAAAGCGCAAGTGCTTAACTGTATTTTCATACTTTTGTTAATGATTAATTTTACTTAACTAAAAAAATATTGCATTATTTACAAACTAGTTATTTAAGAATCGTTGGTGTTTTTAAGATAATTAAAAATGCTTAAATAAATGATTAATCACATTCAAATGTACATTTATATATCTTATCATTCAAGCATATATTAAAAGTTACTTTGCATGTTAATAAATGCTTAAACAAGTTCATCCAGTTTTGTGATCCGTTCTAAAGTGAGAGCTATTTATGATTTATAAATCTCTTATAAATGACAATTATAGGCTCAGTTATATTCTAAAAACTTGATTTGTGTCTATTCATTTCAAAACACACATATGAAACTGTATCAAATGAAAAATAAATCTTTGCATTCTAGGTTTGTCACGATAGACGGTGTTGACGGTGTTACCGGTTTTAAGACGCAACACTGGTGACATCACTTTTTCATCGTGACACCGTCCGCTTATTGTTTTTTTAAAGTATTAATTAAAAAATATATATTTATTGGAATTAAATGGAAAATATAATTCCAAATAATTTACTTAAGATGAGAGCATGCACTATAATTAAAATCTAAACATAGCTAATGCATCATATTTCATTTATCACGTGAGGAGTCGAATTAACAAAAAGAGAATGGTGGATGATTTAGTGTCAAAACGCGATGCAAAAGCACCTGTTTGGCAATAATTTGGGTTCAAACCAAATGCAATAAGAGAACCTGAAAACGTTAATGAGGCAATCTGCAAACTTTGCCTGATAAAGGTGGCAGCATCTGGAGGAAACACAACTAATGTATACACACCTTCAACGAACTTAATGTTTAACAGGTTGGTCGCGGGTAGATAAGCTCAATAGCCATAAGTATGCAAAGCATACTCTCATTTTAAAAATCACGCGACCATTATCGCACATTGTTTAATAATAAATAATCTTATTTTTTATTAAAACAAGTGATTTAGCAATGCCACGCCATTGATAAGCCAACTGCAGAGAAACAAAGCAACCATCGCGGCAACCGCAGTGATCACTTTTTCTGAAGTTCAGCTCTTTTTTTGAACTTTATTATGTGTTTGATGTAAAAAAATCAATAATGAATAAGCCGCCATTGTGCCAAAATGATTTTTTAAATTATCCTTATTAAAAGTTTCAAATAACAAAAATGAATTAATATGTTTTGTTAAAAATATTTATTTTGCATTTTATACGAGTATAATATTGTATTTTATTAAATAAAAAAATATACCATGAGTTTCATGCATTGGCACACACATTTTGATTCAAAATCATTTAACACAATATCATTGTAACATACTAGACAGGATACCAGAGGTACGGGAAAATGAGGACAGTTTATTAGGTACAGTTCGACAAAGGCAGACTGCCGCACGCAATACCGAGGCTGTGCGCAGTGCTGGATAACTCAAAAGTTCTATCAGATGCAAACAGAAGGATCCCGCAAGAGAGGGCTGAGGAGTAGAGGTGGAGACCTGGCGTCAGCTGACAAACCCTTGCTCGGAACCAGACGCTGGCTGGCACTTGATCGCTGAGTGAGCAGAGCAAAGGTGAGTACACACACAGACAGTGATTGCACGCAGGACAGGACTTACAGGACTGGACAAACGGGTAACGATCCACAAACAGCAAGGTGAGACACAGAAGTGATATACAATAATCTGACACAGAAACAGAGAACATAGTGGATTAAGTAGGGACGCTAATAGGCAATGAGTGGCGACAGGTGCTAATGCAATGATAGTTAGTGGGGAGAACCTGCAGCTGCGAGACCAAAGAGGCAATACTGAGTGATATAATTAACAAGATCAGACCTGGCCCATGACAGAACCCCCACCTCTAAGGAGTGCCTCCTGGCGTTCCCAAAGAAGAAGGACTGTGAGAGCGGGAGAAGTCCTCGATGAGCAAGCGGTCCAGGATGTCCCGGGCTGGTACCTAGCTCCTCTCCTCGGGTCCGTACCCCTCCCAGTCGACCAGATACTGAACTCCCCGACCACAGGGACGTACTGCAAGAATCTTCTTGACCTTAAAAATGGAATCCTCGACAAGAGTGGGAATAGGGGGGGTGGGAGGGGAGGAAGAGTGAACGTAGGGTTTAATACACGAGACATGAAAGACAGTATGAACGCATCGGAGGTTGTGGGGTAAGTTAAGTCAAACAGCCACGGGGTTAATGATCTTAGTGATCTGAAACGGTCCAATAAATTTATTTGCGAGATTGTGATTGGAGTGGCAGGTGACGAGTGGAGAGCCATACCCTTTGACCACAAATATATCTCGGGGCTTTGACACGACGTTGATCAGCGGCTCGACGAGTACGTTCCTGAGTCTTAGTGAGAGTCTTACCTACGATTCTCCAGGTACGTTGACATCGTTTAACAAATGCCTCAACAGACGGTACGGCGGATTCGAATTCCTGTGTAGAAAACAAGGGGGGTCGGTAGCCTAAGCACGCATGAAAAGGGGAGATGCCCGTAGAAGAGGTGGGTAAAGAATTGTACGCATATTCAGCCCAACTCAACTGTTCGCACCAGTTAGAAGGGTTACGTGCAGTAAGGGTGTAGAGAAGTCGTCCCAGAATCTGGTTTACACATTCAGCCTGCCTGTTTGTCTAAGGGTGAAACCCAGATGACAAACTGGCAGTACAGCCGATAAGGCGACAAAACTCTCTCCAGAATTGAGAGGCGAATTGAGGACCTCGATCAGACACGATGTCAGTAGGTAGGCCGTAAATCCTAAATACATGATCAAAGACTAGAGCGGCTGTTTCCTTAGCAGAGGGAAGCTTAGGAGCGGGAATGAAGAAGGTGGATTTAGAAAAGCGGTCTACAACGATTAAGATGACAGTATTACCTGACGAGGGCGGAAGACCGGTAACAAAATCCATGGCTAAATGAGACCAGGGTCGAGTGGGGATAGGGAGAGGATGAAGAAGTCCTGCACGCAGATTATTACTAGATTTGGACTGCGCACAAACAGAACAAGACTGGACAAAGTGTTGAATCTCTCGTAGCATAGATGGCAACCAAAAACGTTGATGCGTGGTGGTGTAACTACCTCTAATGCCAGGATGAGCAGCAAGCTTAGAAGAATGATACCAGCGAAGAACCTCTTTGCGTGCGGCTCGTGGAACATAGAGCTTGCCCTCCGGACACCCCTTGGGGACATTAACGCTGGAACGGTGTTTCTTAACCACGCGCTCGATTCTCCAAGTGACAGCTACTAAAACGCATTTACTGGGTAATATGGTCTCGGCGGGAGGATCGCTGTCCGTGGTGCTGAACAGGCGTAATAATGCGTCTGGCTTGACATGTTTAGAACCAGGTCAAAAAGAGATAGTGAAATCGAATCGTGTAAAAAAAACAATGCCCAGCGAGCCTGATGTGCATTAAGTCGTTTAGCCGAGCGTAGATAAGTGAGATTATGGTGATCGGTCCAGATTAGAAAAGGTACGGCCGCGCCCTCCAGCCAGTGACGCCATTCCCCGAGGGCTAAACGAATGGCTAACAATTCACGGTCGCCCACATCATAATTCTATTCAGCTGGCGATAGACGGTTTGAAAAAAAGGCACAGGGATGAACCTTGCCGTTGGCAGGGGAACGTCACCAGCCTTAAATGCGAACGAGATGATAGGCGTTGCGGAGGTCGAGTTTGGTGAAGATTTTAGCCCCCTGGAGAATTTCAAAAGCAGTAGACATTAGCGGATAGCGGTTCTTTATGGTAATGCTATTTAGACCCCGGTAATCTATACAGGGACGAAGACTGCCATCATTCTTCTTAACGAAGAAGAAACCAGCCCCAGCAGGGGAGGTGGATGGAACTATAGTCCCCGCTGCTAAGGATTCGGAGAGATACTTGTTGAGAGCCTCGCGCTCAGGTACAGATAACGGGTGGAGTTTACCGCGAGGGGGTGTGCTGCCAGGAATGAGGTCGATACTGCAATCATATGGGCAATGAGGAGGGAGAGAGGCAGCCCGCGACCGGCTGAACACAGCCCGCAGATCGTGATACTCCTCCGGAACACCAGATAAATCACCAGGTTCCTCCTGAAACACAGAGACAGAAGACACATGAGAAACAGCAGAGACAAGACAATCCACATGACACGCTAGACTCCAGGACAAAATGTTGCTCTTAACCCAATCTATCTGAGGATTATGTTTAACCAGCCAAGTGTGACCCAATACCAGAGGTATCTGAGGGGAATTAAACAAATATAAAGAAATAGTCTCATGATGATTGCCCAAAACAATTAAACTCACAGGAATAGTAGTACGGCACACAGTAGCCAGAGGTTGTCCATCAAGAGAGTCGACCTGGACTGGATCTTTCAAGTCATTCAGTGGGATCTTATGCAGGATGGCCCACACCTTGTCAATAAAGCAAACTTCAGCGCCCGAATCAACAAGCGCTTGGCAGTCAACAGCAACTCCAGGACAGTGTAGATGTGCAGAAAGAAAGGTCCGAGACTTGGTGGGGGAGGAAAGGGTGGTCGAGCTCGCCAGTACTCCTCGATCTACTGGCAAGCTTCGTCTTACTGGACAGAGATGGGCAAAATGACCCAGAGCGCTGCAGTACATGCATCTCCGCTCCATTAGGCGGCGCTGATTTTCCACGGGAGAGATATGCAACCTGTCTAGTTGCATTGGTTCCGCCTCAACTGAAGTACCGGCCTGGGAACCAGCAGAAGAAGAATGTGGACGGTTCTCAGTAGGCTCGCGGCGGGAACGACGACGCAGATCCATGTGTTTATCCACCCGGATGGCTAACTCAGCAAGTTGATCAAAGTGTTGGGGGAGATGCTGAGAAAAGAGCTCCTCCTTCACCTCTGCGTTGAGACCGCCAATGAATCGAGCGATGAGAGCGGGTTCATTCTATTGAATAGAAGCCGCTAAAGTGCGGAACTCGATGGCGTAGTCGATCACTGACCTTCCTGACGGGCGGAGGGCAGCGAGCAGACGAGAGGCCTCACACCCTAAAACTGAATGATCGACGACCTTGACCATCTCCTCTTTGAACTGTGTATAGCAAGAGCAAATCTCTGAATTGGTCTCCCAGACCGCAGTGCCCCACTCTCTCGCCTGACCCATAAGGAGAGAGAGAACGAAGGCGTTCCGAGTGCGGTCTTCTGCGTACTAGGCAGGCTGGAGGGAGAAGACCACCTCGCATTGGGTCAGGAAGGCTCTGCACTGGGTCGGGTGACCGGAGTAGCAAGGGGGGTTGTTAATACGTGGTTTACCGAAGGGCGATTAACCAAACCAGCCTGTCCCTGCCAACAATCAGCTCCTTTGAATTCCATGCAGTCACCATTATCCACCCCTTCTACATAAATGTGGTTGTCATCTACCGCCCACCGGGTACATTAGGTCACTTCTTAGATGAACTGGATGTTCCTCTCTCATCTTTTTCTAATTATGACACTCCCTTGTTGGTGCTAGGTGACTTCAACATTCACATTGAGAGACCGCAAGCTGCTTACTTTCAGACTCTGCTTGCCTCTTTTTACCTCAAAAGAGCACCTACTTCTGCTACCCACAAATCAGGTAATCAGCTAGACCTTATTTACACACGACACTGCTTCGCTGATAAAACAATAGTAACTCCACTACAAATATCGGATCCTTTCCTTCTGTCCCTGAACATTCCACATTACTCCTGAGCCGCCACACACTCCAACACTGGTTCCCTTTCACAGAAACCTACGCTCTCTCTCACCCAATAGACTATCCACCATTGTTTCAGACTCTCTTCCTCCAACTTGCAAACTCTCTGCACTTCATATGAACAGTGCCACTGATACACTCTGCTCCACACAAGCATCATGTCTAGACCGATTATGTCCTCTTGCATCCAGGCCAGCCCGTGCCAGTCCTCCTGCACCCTGGCTCTCGGATGCTCTCCGTGAGCATCGCTCAAAACTTCGGGCTGCAGAGAGAATTTGGCGGAAAACTAAAAATCCTGCACAGCTCTTAACATACCAAACTCTTCTGTCTTCTTTCTCGGCTGAAGTTACTTCTGCAAAGCAGACATATTTCCGTCAGAAAATCAACAATGCCACTAATCCTCGCCTACTTTTTAAAATATTTTCCTCCCTCCTCTATCCTCCTCCTCCACCCGCATCCTTCACACTTACTACTGATGACTTTGCTACAATCTTTTGCACCAAAACTGCAAAAATCAGTGCTGAATTTGCTGCACCTACAACAAACACGCAAGATACACCACCAACACCACACACACTCACCTCTTTTTCTCAGCTCTCTGAGTCTGAGGTGTCCAAACTCGTGCTTTCTAGCCATGCAACCACCTGTCCACTCTATACCATTCCAATGACCCAGCCTTGTATGATAATCATTTTGTTTTAAATAATTCCCTGAAAATCTGGAAACAGATTAAAGCCTATTTAAAGAACCCAGACTTGTACCTGTCATGTTTACCAGCGAACAACCACCAGATGTCGCTGGTAAACACACACACACACACACACACTTAGAACTACACTTTTCCTGGACTACAACTTCATACATGCTCTTCGCCCACACACCTGCTTTCTCATTTAGCTTGATTTACATTCACACCTGAGGACTTTCAGAGACTGATTACAAACAGTATTTAAGCAGCACACACACTCATTCACATTGCCGAGTCTTGTTTACTGTTTAGTGACATTTCAACGCGTTTCTCCCTGTCTTGTTTCTCCGTGTCTGAACCTAGCTTTGTATCCTAGTTATCCGTTTTAGCTGCCTGTCTTTCGACCCATTGCCTGTTTACTGACTTCGACTCTGGATTTGCCCGCACATACCTGTTTATACCTGTATTGACCATTGCTTGCCTGACAAAGATTAAACCTGCATATTGGATCCTACCTTCTATTGTTGGTGTCACTCCCCGTCGTTACAGTACCTAGACAGCCCCATATGTCAGAATCATGCCTTTTCACCTGGTTTGCTTGACATGAGTTTTGCACAATGGGAAAAGAAGGATATTCAAAAATAAAGGATTTATATATAGATGGGACATTTGCCTCATTTGAGCAATTAAAAATAGCATTCAATATCAATATCTCTGACTTTTTCAGATACCTACAGATTAGAGATTTTGTGAAAAAACGCATACCAAATATTAATGTTGTAAAGCAACACAATGTGCTTGAAGAAATTAACAGATTTAATCCAATACATCGGGGAGCTGTGTCATATTTCTATAGCATCTTGCTAAGACAGGAAGTTGTGGATGAAACCAGAGTTAAGCAAGCCTGGGAGAATGAATTAGGCTTAGAGATAGATTCAAAAAGTTGGGAAGAAGGCCTTGAGAATATACATGCATGCTCAATTAATGTAAGACATTATTTAATACAATTTAAATCCCTGAATAGGTTATACATATTGAAGGAGAAACTACATAAGATTTTTCCTCAGGTATCTCCACTCTGTAATAGGTGTAAAACAGCAGAAGGATCCCTAACCCACTTGATATGGTTGTGTCCTAAATTACAAGAATATTGGGAAAATATATTTGAATGTTTTTCTAAAGCCTTCAAAAGAAAACTTGAACCATGTCCACTTATAGCTGTTCTTGGGATATTTAGTAATTTAGAGATGTTTAATAAATATGAATGACAAGCCATGTTATTTGGTATGGCAATTGCCAAAAGGGTGATTTTGAGAATGTGGAAAACTGAATCTGTACCTACATTTGGTATGTGGTGTAGAGATATCATAAACATGCTTGCTTTGGAGAGGTTGAGATATATCAATAATGACAAATTGTGGATGTTTGATAAAACATGGGGACATATGTTAGAACACCTTAATGCATTGGAAGAAACACAAGCTAACCAATAACCCCTTTTCGATAACACAGTAATTAAAGATTGAGTTTAATTGATATTCACAATTCATAATCTATAATATTCTTTATAATGTGCCCAAACTATTTTTTGACAATAACACCGTAGTCAGGATAATGCATTTTTTTTTTTGATGATACAACAATGTTACTTTATAATTGCTTTTATTTATGCATTAACCTGACCAGCTAAATTATATTTTGCTTTCATGTGCATTTGTCCCTCCATGTTCTGTCGTTTGGTTGTTCTGTCATAGATTAGTGTTTCTAGTTTTTATTTATTTATTTAATATTTTATTTTTTTCATAATATTATTATTGTTTTTATTTATATATATTGTATTTTTATGTATATATTAAATTGTAGTGTATTGAATAGTTTTTTTCTGTATTTTATTGCAGCAAAAAGCACAAAAATAAACAAAAAAAAAAAAAGAAAGGCAACAGTAACTCAAATAACCAATTGTTACAACTGAGGTCTGCAGAAAAGCATCTCTAAATGCATGTCCAACCTTGAGGCGGAGGGGCTACAGCAGCAGAAGACCACCAGGGGATTCAACCAGAGATTCCTAAAGCTTTTGATAGGTTAACCGTCTTTATCTATAGTCATAATATGCATTATGCCCTTAATGACCCCCTCTCAAAAGTAGAGTAATTGTCACAAGATAAACAAATTAACTAATTACAAAATCTAAGTTGTTTTTCACTTTACATGTTCTGATGTTAAAGGGGTGGTCCAGAATGTAATTTTAAGGCTTGGTTGTGTTTATAAAATGCAAAGCAATGTGTGCTTACGTTTCACTTGAAGGAAATCGTGTTATTTTTTCAGATATCTCACTATGATTCGACTCTCATATTTCCTAGTTCCTCTGAAAGGCCCGACCTTAAATGACTCTGATTGGTCATCGTCAGAATGTGTTGCTATTCGTGGATCAGCTCCACGTCACGCCTGTAAAAGCATGCGCTTTTCTGCTGTGTAAACATGCAGTTAACCTCCCGCCCGCTCTCTAAAATAACATCTGACAAGTGTCTGTAACGAGTGAAAATGGGGTGCGGCTCCTTAAACAGCGTTTGTGTGTGCGTCTATGTGTGTGTGGTGTGAATGTGTGAACTTTCTGTAACAAGCGCATGTGCGCTCTTTTTCTCTGATGCTCGGATTAAGTTATTTTCTGTAATATATTGTGACAGAAGAATAAAGCACAAGATGTGGGTAGCTACCTGTTGAGCCTTGATTTATTATTCTGCTGCAAGTCAGGTAAGCTAACCTGTATTTTTTTTAACTCAAAGCGTTACACAACGTCTTTCATGTGTATCCGGAATATGAATCATCCACATATCTTTTGCAACTTCATTATCTGTGATGTGAAACACATGGAAAAGCTGCCTGAAGACAATCAGTGCAGTCGCGCGCTACTGCTTCGGGCTTTAGACCTGTCTCTCTGTGCCATAAAAATGGATGTTCACAGGGACATTTGTGGCCAAACTCGTCCGATATCAAGAAAGAGGACAAATGTCTCTTCCTTGACGCCACCATTTTGCCCGCTGGTTCATTAGAGAATCTGTTGAGCGGGCAGAGGGGGGTGGGGCTCCTAGGGGAGCTTCCTTCCCCAAGAAACCATTCTTCTGGGGCGGCTAGGCGGGACCACAAGCCAGTTTATCCGCTCAGCATTGTGTGGGGCAAGAGA